>NC_052160.1:80115552-80207006 GCF_902713615.1 Scyliorhinus canicula
AAGAAACTGCCTCTGACATCTGTCCTATATCTACCAACCTTCAATTTAAAGCTATGTCCCCTCGTGTTGGTCATCACCATCCGAGGAAAGAGACTCACTGTCCACCCTATCTAACCCTCTGACTATCTTATATGTCTCTATTAAGTCAACCTCTCAGCCTTCTCCTCTCTACCGAAAACAACCTCAAGTCCCTGAGCCCTTCCTCGTAAGACACTTCCCTCCATACCAGGTAACATCCTAGTAAATCTCCTCCGAACCCTTTCCAAAGCTTCCACATCCTTCCTATAATGTGGTGACCAGAACTGCACAGCAGTACTCCAGGAGCGGCCACACCAGAGTTATGTACAGCTGCAGCATGACCCTTGTGGCTCTGAAACTCAATCCTCCTATTATGCCTTCTTAACAGCCCTATTAACCTAGGTGTCAACTTTCAGGGATTTATGTACCTGGATGCCAAGATCTCTCTGTTCATCTACACTACCAAGAATCTTGCCATTAGCCCAGTACTCTGCATTCCTGTTACTCCTTCCAAAGTGAACCACCTCACACTTTTCCGCATTAAACTCCATCTGCCACCTCTCAGCCCAGCTCTGCAGCTTATTCTATGTCCCTCTGTATCCTATAACATCCTTCAGCACTATCCACAACTCCACCGATCTTCGTGTCATCTGCAAATTTACTAACCCATCCTTCTACACCCTCTTCCAGGTTATTTATAAAAATGACAAACAGCAGTGGCCCCAAAACAGATCCTTGCGGTACACCACTAGTAACTGAACTCCAGGATGTACATTTGCCATCAACCACCGCCCTCTGTCTTCTTTCAGCTAGCCAATTACTGATCCAAACCGCTAAATCACCTTCAATCCCATACTTCCTTATTTTCTGCAATAGCCTACCTAGGGGAACCTTATCAAACGCCTTACTGAAATCCATATACACCACATCAACCGCTTTACCCTCATCCACCTGTTTGGTCACCTTCTCAAAAAACTCAATAAGGTTTGTGAGGCATGACCTACCCTTCACAAAACCGTGTTGACTATCGCTAATCAACTTGTTCTTTTCAAGATGATTATAAACCCAATCTTTTATAACCTTTTCCTACATTTTACCCACAACCGAAGTAAGGCTCACGGGTCTATAATTACCAGGGTTGTCCCTACGCCCCTTCTTGAACAAGGGGACAACATTTGCTATCCTCCAGTCTTCCGGTACTATTCCTGTCGACAACGATGACATAAAGATCAAGGACAAAGGCTCTGCAATCTCCTCCCTGGCTTCCCAGAGAATCCTAGGATAAATCCCATCTGGCCCAGGGGACTTATCTATTTTTACACTTTCCAAAATTGCTAACACCTCCTCCTTGTGAACCTCAATTCCATCTAGCCTGGTCGACTGAACCTGAGTATTCTCCTCGACAACATTGTCTTTCTCCAGTGTAAACACTGACGAACAATATCCATTTAACGCTTCCCCTATCTCCTCTGATTCCACACACAACTTTCCACTACTATCCTTGATTGGCCCTAATCTTACTCTAGTCATTCTTTTGTTCCTGATATACCTATAGAAAGCCTTAGGGTTTTCCTTGATCCTATCCGCCAATGACTTTTCGTGTCCTCTCCTCGCTCTTCTTAACTCTCCCTTTAGGTCCTTCCTGGCTAACTTGTAACTCTCAAGTGCCCTAACTGAGCCTTCATGTCTCATCCTACCATAAGCCTTCTTCTTCCTCTTGACAAGTGCTTCAACTTCCTTAGTAAACCACAGTTCCCTTGCTCGACAACTTCCTCCCTGCCTGACAGGTACATACTTATCAAGGACACGCAGTAGCTGTTCCTTGAAAAAGCTCCACATTTCGATTGTACCCATCCCCTGCAGTTTCCTTCCCCATCCTATACATCCTAAATCTTGCCGAATAGCATCATAATTGCCTTTCCCCCAGCTATAATTCTTGCCTTGCGGTATATACCTATCCCTGCCCATCGCTAAAGTAAACATAACCGAATTGTGATCACTATCACCAAAGTGCTCACCTACATCTAAATCTAACACCTGGCCGGGTTCATTACCCAGTATCAAATCCAATGTGGCCTCGCCCCTTGTCGGCCTGTCTACATACTGTGTCAGAAAACCCTCCTGCACACACTGCACAAAAACTGACCCATCTATAGTACTCGAACTATAGTATTTCCAGTCAATATTTGGAAAGTTAAAGTCCCCCATAACAACTACCCTGTTACTCTCGCTCCTGTCGAGAATCATCTTCGACATCCTTTCCTCTACATCTCTGGAACTATTCGGAGGTCTATTGACAACTCCCAACAGGGTGACCTCTCCTCTCCTGTTCCTAACCTCGGCCCATACTACCTCAGTAGACGAGTCCTCAAACGTCTTTCGAACTTTTAACCCTATCCCTGACCTCACTACTCTCAACATCCTGTACACTGGGACTACAATTTAGGTTCCCATCCCCCTGCTGAATTAGTTTAAACCCTCCTGAAGAGCACTAGAAAATCTCCCCCCCAGGATGTTGGTACCCTTCTGGTTCAGGTGAAGACCATCCTGTTTGTAGAGGTCCCACCTACCCCAGAATGAGCCCCAATTATCCAGGAAACCAAAACCCTCCCTCCTGCACCATCCCTGTAGCCACGTGTTCAACTCCTCTCTCTCCTTATTTCTCACTTCGCTAGCACGTGGCACGGGTAACAACCCAGAGATAACAACTCTGTTTGTTCTAGCTCTCAGCTTCCACCCTAGCTCCCTGAATTTCTGTCTCAAATCGCCATCTCTCTTCCTACCTATGTCATTGGTACCTATGTGGACCACGACTTGGGGCTGCTCCCCCTCCCCCTTAAGGATCCCTAAAACACGATCAGAGACATCACGAACCCTGGCACCTGGGAGGCAACACACCAACCGTGAGTCTCTTTCGTTCCCACAGAACCTCCTGTCTGTTCCTCTAACTATGGAGTCCCCAATGACAAGTGCTGTGTTCCTCTTCTCCCTTCCCTTCTGAGCAACAGGGACAGACTCTGTGCCAGAGACCTGTGCCCCATTGCTTACGGTAAGTCGTCCCCCGCAACAGTATCCAAAACGGTATACTTGTTATCGAGGGGAACGACCACAGGGGATCCCTGCACTGCCTGCCGGTTCCCTCTCCCTCCCCTGATGGTAACCCATCTACCTTCTTCTTCTTTTACCTGAGGTGTGACTACCTCCCTATAACTCCTCTCAATAACCCCCTCCGCCTCCCGAATGATCCGAAGTTCATCCAGCTCCAGCTCCAGGTCCTTAACGCGGTTCTTGAGGAGCTGGAGTTGGGTGCACTTCCCGCAGATGCAGTCAGCAGGGACACTAGAGGTGACCCTTTCCTCCTACAGTCTGCAGGAGGAACATTCAACTGCCCTAGCCTCCATTCCCACTGAACTAACTTCCCAACTACTGAAAACTAAAAAAAAACTTGCTAGTTTAGCAATCCGACGGACAGAACTTTTTTTTTGGTTAGAGGAGGAGGATGGGTGGGAGACACTACGTAAGTAGTGTTTTGGGTAAAGCTGTCACTCGAGAACAGTCCCTTCACAAACCACCTTCAACTTACGCTGACCGTACTGCACGTATGCAAATCTCCCCGGAACAGCCAATCAGAAGCTCTGCTCTGCTGCCCTCTGCTGGATGGAGGTGTTTGGCTTTCAAGCAAGAGACAGAACTAGCACAAAAAGTGTAATTTGTAAGCAATCCCTCACTCCCTAAAAACAATGATATATAATGGACATAGTAGTGCAGGATATAATAAAAACGTTTATTACTGTCACAAGTAGGCTTACATTAACACTGCAATGAGGTACTGTGAAAATCCCCAAGTCGCCACACTCCGGCACCTGTTTGGGTACACAGAGGGAGAATTCAGAATGCCCAATTCACCTAACAAGCACGTCTTTTGGGGCTTGTGGGAGGAAACCGGAGCACCTCGAGGAAACCCACGCAGACATAGGGAGAACGTGCAGGCTCCGCACGGACAGTGACCCAAGCCGGGAATCAACCCTGTCCCTGGCGCTGTGAAACAACAGTGTTAACCACTGTGCTACCATGTCACCCATCTTGGCACTGGACATAAAAGTTGATACCCAAATAGCATGTAAGAATGTCAATTCACAAACCAAATCATATTTGCCCTGGCAAACACTTTTCATAATTGGTTAAGCTACTAAATGTTTTTTAACATGCATAAATGTCTGCAGCAGAAATAAATATAGGGAATTAGAAGAAATAGATTTAATACAATTCAATAGAGGAACATACAGCTTGTTCACAATGAGTTAAATCTGAGATTAAATCATTCGTATTAATGCTTACGGCACTTGGAGTACAATGTTTCCCAGAAACAAACCAGCTGTTTTGTTTCTTCAGCAAACAAAGTCATTGTGCAATTTGCATCCATAAACCAAAGTCTGTGCCTTATTGTCAGGCAAAAGACATGAAAAAGTATTGTTTTTTACACTCAAAAGTATGCAAAACAAACGCTGTTTTGAGGAGCGATCAGTGGACATCTGTTTGAATAATATCAACTTTGTCCGTGAACTTTACACAAAGGTTTGATGTTAGGAGACTCTGTCTGTGTTTGGGATATTCCAGATGGTCTGTTGGTTGCCAGCACAAAGTACATTGAACTCAACTGATCTGGTGAGAAGTAACCTCCCTAATTGGGTTGCCATGGTTATTGTAGATTATGTTCACCGTTGAATTTCAATTATGGGTTTTGCATGCTAAAGATGCTGCTCCCAGCACAGTCGCAAGAGATTTCTGGGCTCTTTTTCTACCTGCTCGTCTCCTCCTCACCCTAATCTAGATTTAGGGTGGCAGAGTGGTGAGCTTCACAGCACCAGGGACCCAGGTTCAAATCCGACCTTGAGTGACCTGTGTGGAGTCTGCACGTTCTCCTTGTGTCTGCGTGGGTTTCCTTTGCATGCTCTGGTTTCCTCCCACAGTCCAAAATTGTGCAGGTTGGATGGGATTACAGGATAGAGTGGACTAGGTAGGGTGCTCTTACAGAAGGTCGGTGCACACTCGATGGGCCAAATGGCTTTCTTTTGCACTGTAGGGATTGAATTTCTGGATCCAGCTGCTGGGCGGGTACATTGGTTCTGAACCTCCAGCCGCTGTTAGGAACGGCTGACAGATGTATTACAACTCCCAGTGGTGTCCTGCTACACCAGAGAAGGAACAAAAACATTTTCCTGCCCATTGCCAACATCCTGAGGCACACAGCGTGTAAGTTAAGCAAAGGGAAATCAAACCCCATCACTTTTTCTTTAATGTTAGTTTGAATTTAATGAACAGAAATGTAAGGTGATAGTTTTCTAGAGGAAGGAAGACAGGACATTACACTAAATAGTAAAATATGAAAAGGGGTAGAGAAACAGACAGACTTTGGAGTTCAGTTAGAGAAATATTTAACATTAAAACGATGGGAAATTCAGCGAAGATAATGTGGCGAATGTCAAACGGAGATAATTAGATGTTCTTGTCATATAATCCACTCGTATATAATGAGATGCAGACAGGCAGTGATTGACACATAGGATGACCAATTAACACACAACACAGAACAACCAATCCCAGACAAGACACCACCACTATAAAGCTCACAGGGCATTAAGACTCCCGCTCTTTTACGGGACCCAGACACTGAGACAGTCAGAGTGCACAGTCAGTGAACATTATTGCCATGTGGTAGCTAGTAAGTCTGGTCGAACCAGTAAGAGGTCGTCAGGAGGATTAGTAGAGTGTCAACCCACAGCTGAACATGTACAGCCGTTCGTAGTTTAAATGTTGGATCATCTCCGGTGTTAGACGTTTGTTTCTAGCTTCCCTGCATCCAGTTGCAGTCAACGTCAAACCAACCCACCTAACACATCATTGTACCAGAGTGCAATTAATCCTGCCGAACCTACCTCGAGTAAATCTGCAACAACCAGCAAGCAGCCATCCAGCGAATGGAAAACATCCAGCCTCCTCCGCAACTCCGCATCTCCGGCAACCTCACCGCCAATTGGAAGATCTTCAAGCAAAAGTTCCTCCTGTATATCGAGGCCTCCGACCTCGAGGCAGCATCAGATGCAAGGAAGATCGCGCTATTTCTCTCGACCGCGGGGGATCACGCCATCCATATCTACAACTCGCTTATGTTTGCCGATGGCGAAGGCAAGACAAAGTTTAAAAGTCCTGCTGAAATTCGACCGCCACTGCGACATTGAAGTGAATGAGAGCTTTGAACGGTACATCTTCCAACAGAGACTTCAGGGTAAGGATGAACCTTTTCAGTCCTTCCTGACCCATCTCCACATTCTGCCGCAGTCATGCAATTACGGCTCAGCGGCTGATTCCATGATCCGGGATCAGATCGTTCTCAGGGTCCACTCTGATTCCCTTCGGCAGCACCTCCGTAAAATAAAACAGCTAACTCTCTCCATCGCTATTGAGACGTGCATAGTCCATGAGCATGCCAAGAATCGTTACTCCCACATCAGGGCGGCGGAAAATGCGAAACTGGCCTCCCACGAGGCAGAATGGGTGCAGGCCATTGAAAAAAATACTAGGCCAGAGCATCGAGGAGAGTGGCTGTTTCGCGCGCTTTTCCCGGGTCCCGAAGCATGCGCGCCACAGCCGGGTGGACGACGAGGCCGACAACCCTAATGCGCAGGTGCATACGTCGGCCGACCGCACTGCGAATGCGCGTTGGAGCATGGAACGCGCTGACGTCAGCGTTATGACGTGTCTGAATTGTGGCTCCGCCCATTTAAAGTGGCAATGTCCAGCCAAAGGACGGCGATGCCTACATCGTGGGAAGCCTGGCCATTACACGGCCTTATGCAGGTCCGCTCCACCGATTATCAGCCAGCGGTCACAGATATGGCACAGAAGTGTCCGTTCGGTACAACAAGACATGCAGGATGCTGATACTGACCGCCTCGCATCTCCATATGGGGTGGGCACCATAACCACACGCGAGCTGGTCCCCACTGCACCGAAACCCGGCCTTTCGATCCTCAGTGTGGATCCGACGATGAGTGATGTGCTGTCCTTACAGTCAACCAGGCTCGCATCCGATTTAAACTGGACACCGGCGCGCCTGCGAACCTCATATCGCAGTCAGATCTCAACAGCATCCGTGACCGACCAAGCATTCTTCCACCAGCATGCCAACTCCTCGACTACAATGGCAATGCCATAGCTGCCAGTGGATCGTGCCGGCTAGGGATATCTCACAAGGAATTCAAGGCAACCTTACAATTCAAGATCGTTCGGACTAACAGGGCTTCCCTGCTCGGTGCTCGCGCCTGCAAGCTCCTGAATCTGGTCCAGCGAGTCCACACCATGTCCTCGACACCGGTGACCACCACGACCGATGTGAATCTCCAGGCCGAGATAGACAACATCCTCACGCAATACCACAACGTGTTTTATGGAATGGGCACGCTCCCATATCGCTACAAAATTCTGCTAAAGCCGAACGTCACCCCAGTGATCCATGCACCACGCCAAGGATTGCCTAAAAAAGCAGCTGCAAGACCTCCAAGACCAGGGCATAATTTCAAGGGTCACGGAACCAACAGACTGGGTTAGCTCCATGGTATGCGTCAAAAAACCCTCTGTTGAACTCCGCATTTGCATTGATCCCAAAGACCTGAACCGCAATATCATACGGGAGCACCACCCGATCCCGAGGCATGAAGAGTTGATCAGTGAGATGGCTCATGCCAGATTCTTCACCAAGCTGGAAGCCTCCCGGGGTTTCTGGCAAATACAGCTGGACGCGTCCAGTTGGAAGCCGTGCACGTTCAATACCCCGCTCAGCCGCTATTGCTACAACCGCATGCCCTTCGGTATCATATCAGCTTCCGAAGTATTTCATTGCATCATGGAGCAAATGATGGAGGGCACTGAGGGGGTCCGAGTATATGTGGACGATGTCATCGTCTGGTCCACAACGCCCGAGGGTCACATTGCCCGCCTCAAATAGGTCTTCCAGCAGATTTAGAAAAATGGCCTCCAGCTCAACAGGGCCAAATGCTCGTTTGGTCGGTCCGCTATCAAGTTCCTGGGTGACCACATTTCACAATACGGGGTGCAACCTGACTCCGACAAGGTGTTGGCGATCAATGCCATGAAGACCCCGGAGGACAAGTAGGCGGTCCTCCGCTTCCTCGGGATGGTGAATTTTCTCGGGAAATTCATTCCCAATTTGGCAGCTCGCACCACGGATCTCCGGCATCTCGTAAAGAAGTCAACAGTGTTCCAGTGGCTGCCCCGACATGAAAAGGAGTGGCTTGGGCTAAAGGTGAAGCTCACCACAGCCCCAGTACTGGCGTTCTTTGACCCAACCAGGGACACCAAAATATCTACTGACGCTAGCCAGGACGGCATTGGGGCGGTGCTTCTCCAACGAGACGACTCCTCATCCTGGGCTCCAGTGGCATATGCTCCAGGGGCATGATACCGACCGAGCAACGGTATGCCAGATCGAGAATAAGTGCTGGGTCTCCTGACAGGAATAGTCAAGTTTCATGACTACGTATATGGCCTGCTGAAGTTCACGGTGGAAACAGATCGTAGGCCTTTAGTCCACATAATCCAGAAGGATCTAAATGACATGACGCCTCTGCTACAGCGCATTCTTCTTCGCCTCCGCCGCTATGACTTCGAACTCGTCTACACACCGGACAAGGAGCTGATCATCGCAGATGCCCTATCCAGGTCCATCACCCCCGCCGTGTGAACAGGGCGACTTCATAGAACATAGAAAATACAGCACAGAACAGGCCCTTCGGCCCACGATGTTGTGCCGAACCTTTGTCCTAGATTAATCATAGGTTATCATAGAATTTACAGTGCAGAAGGAGGCTATTCGGCCCATCGAGTCTGCACCGGCTCTTGGAAAGAGCACTCTACCCGAGGTCAACACCTCCACCCTATCCCCATAACCAGTAACCCCACCCAACCCAAGGGCAATTTTGGACACTAAGGGCAATTTATCATGTCCAATCCACCTCACCTGCACATCTTTGGACTGTGGGAGGAAACCGGAGCACCCGGAGGAAACCCACGCACACACTGGGAGGATGTGCAGACTCCGCACAGACAGTGACCCAAGCCGGAATCGAACCTGGGACCCTTGGAGCTGTGAAGCAATTGTGCTATTCACAATGCTACCGTAGAAGCCACATAGACGCATAGGTGCAGTTGTGTGCCAGCAACTTACCAGCCATTGATGAACGTGTGGTCCAAATACCTGAAGAAACTGCCAAGGATCCTCTACTGCAATGCGTGATGCAACACCTCGCCCATGGCTGGCAAAAGAGAACAAAGAACAAAGAAAATTACAGCACAGGAACAGGCCCTTCGGCCCTCCCAGCCTGCGCCGATCCAGATCCTTTATCTAAACCTGTCTCCTATTTTCCAAGGTCTACTTCCCTCTGTTCCCCGCCCATTATATACCTGTCTAGATGCCTCTTAAATTATGCTATCGTGCCCGCCTCTACCACCTCCGCTGGTAAAGCGTTCCAGGCACCCACCACCCTCTGCGTAAAAAACGTTCCACGCACATCTCCCTTAAACATTCCCCCTCTCACCTTGAAATCATGACCCCTTGTAACTGACACCCCACTCTTGGGAAAAGCTTGTTGCTATCCACCCTGTCCATACCTCCCATAATTTTGTAGACCTCATTCAGGTCCCCCCTCAACCTCCATCTTTCCAACGAAAACAATCCTAACCTACTCAACCTTTCTTCATAGCTAGCACCCTCCATACCAGGAAACAGCCTGGTGAACCTCCTCTGCACCCTCTCCAAAGCATCCACATCCTTCTGGTAATGTGGCGACCAGAACTGCACGCAGTATTCCAAATGTGCCCGAACCAAAGTCCTATACAACTGTAACATGACCTGCCAACTCTTGTACTCAATACCCCGGCCGATGAAGGCAAGCATGCTGTATGCCTTCTTGACCACTCTATCAACCTGCGTTGCCACCTTCAGGGTACAATGGACCTGAACTCCCAGATCTCTCTGCACATCAATTTTCCCTAAGGCCCTTCCATTGACCATATAGTCCGCTCTTGAATTTGATCTTCCAAAATGCATCACCTCGCATTTGCCTGGATTGAACTCCATCTGCCATTTCTCTGCCCAACTCTCCAATCTATCTATATTTTGTTGTATTCTCTGACCGTCCTCCTCGCTATCTGCAACTCCACCAATCTTTGTATCATCTGCAAACTTGCTAATCAGACCATCTATACCTTCCTCCAGGTTATTTATGTAGATCACAAACAACAGTGGTCCGAGCACGGATCACTGTGGAACACCACTAGTCACCCTTCTCCATTTTGAGACACTCCCTTCCACCACTACTCTCTGTCTCCTGTTTCCCAGCCAGTTCTTTATCCATCTAGCTAGTACACCTTGGACCCCATACGACTTCACTTTTTCCATCACCTGCCATGGGAAACCTTATCAAACGCCTTACTAAAAGTCCATGTAAACGACATCTACAGCCCTTCCCTCATCAATTAGCTTTGTCACTTCCTCAAAGAATTCTATTAGGTTTGTAAGACATGACCTTCCCTGCACAAAACCATGCTGCCTATCACTGATAAGTCTATTTTCTTCCAGATGTGAATAGATCCTATCCCTCAGTATCTTCTCCAACAGTTTGCCTACCACTGACGTCAAGCTCACAGGTCACAGGCAGTGTCCCCAATTCTTTAACGTAAAGGACGAGTTAACGGTCATTGAGGGAGTCCTTCTCAAACTGGCCAGGATCGTCATTCCTCGAAGCCAGCGAGCTATGGTGCTCGGGCAGATCCATGAGGGTCACCTTGGGGTCAAAATGCTGACGCAGAGCTCGGGACGCGTTTTTTTGCCGCGTATCAACCAGGACATTGCTAACACGGTCCTTAACTGTCTGACCTGCCAGAAGTTTCAACCGGCTCAGCCCAAAGAAACACTTCAAGAGCTCTAGCTTGTCACCTCTCCGTGGTCTAAAGTGGGGGTAGACCTCTTTCACGCTAATGGGCGTGATTACGTGCTCCTGGTCGACTACTTCTCCAGCTACCTGGAGGTGGTGAAATTGTCAGACCTCACGTCTAGATCCGTCATCAAAGCCTGCAAAGAGATGTTTGCCAGACACGGCATACCACTCACAGTAATGAGTGACAACGGTCCGTGTTTTTGCCGCCAGGAGTGGTCTGATTTTGCAACTTCAGACAAATCACTTCCAGTCCCCATTACCCGCAATCAAATGGGAAGATACAGAGCAAATTGAATGAAATTTACAAAAATAAACCGCATGGCTTCGCTTGCTATCGTGCCTCCTCTAGACGTTTCCTGCCACGAGGACACCGTCTGCCATCGATCCCGCCTGCCCACGACACCGCCGCAATGCCAGCAATCCCGCCTGCCCACGACACCGCCGCAATGCCAGCAATCCCGCCTGCCCACGACACCGCCGCAATGCCAGCAATCCCGCCTGTCCAAGTGCTGGCGCCTCCTGCTCCACCTCTGCGGCGATCGACCAGAATTCATCGCCCGCCTCAAAGACTGAATCTATAGACTTTATTTTTGTAAATTTCATTCAGTTTGCTCTGTGTCTGCACGATAGACACCTTCCCATGTATATATGTTCGTTAACCCACCATTTGTACATAGTCAGGCATGTATATACCTTCACGTTTCATAACTTACTTTTAAAAAAAGGGGGGGAAATGTCATAATATCCACTCATGTACATAATGAGATGCAGACGGGCAGTGATTGACACACAGGATGACCAATGAACACACAACACAGAACAACTAATCACCAGACAACATACCACCACTATAAAGCCCACAGGACATTAAAGGGAAAATGCTGGAAAATCTCAGCAAGTCTGGCAGCATCTGTAGGGAGAGAAAAGAGCTGACGTTTCGAGTCCGATGACTCTTTGCAACAAACTTTGACCAGAAGTGTCGAGTGGATGATCCATCTCTGCCTTTTCCAGAGATCCCAACCAATCCAATTCACTCCATGTGATATCAGATTCACAGGAACACCAGCACCTGATGGTTCCCCTCCAATCTACTCATCATCCTGACTTGTAAATATATCACTGTTCCTTCACTGTCGTTGGGTCAGAATCCTGGAACTTCTTCCCTAACAGTACTGTGGGTGTACCCGTACCCCATGGACTGCAGTGGTTCAAGAAGGCAGCTCACCACCTTAAGGAGCAATTCGGGATGAGCAATAAATGTCAGCCGAGCCAGCGATGCCCACATCCCATGAATTAAAACAAAAAAATCAGCCGCGACTGGAAAATCATCAACTTGGTGAAAGATGTTCTTTGGTCTGCCAAAATCTCTGTTCTCTGGTCTTCCAGTGAAAAGAATTGTCCATGACCAAGTGTTGCAGACTGATACCTTTCAAAGTCCAGGCCTCCAGTGCTGAGGGACACACTAAAACAAGGGACAGCCGCCACAAAATACAATTGGCAAAGACTACTTACTGTCTGAAGCTGGAAGCTGGGGAAAACCACTGGGATGTATGTTTGACATGTAATAAATCTTGTAAATATTAACTGTAATTGTAAAGGTGGTGAGTAACATATTGGAAGAAACAGATTTGCTTTGCATCTTATATCATGTCAACTTTGAATGGTCATGTAATGTACTTCTATAAACATAGAAACATAGGAAATAGGAGCAGGAGGAGGCCTTTTGGCTCTTTGAGCCTGCTCTCCCATTCATTATGATCATGGCTGATCATCCAACTCGATAGCCTAATTCCACCTTCCACCATATCCGTTGCCCTCCTTCGCCCTAAGTGCTATAAACATATAGGACAGGATTCTCCGATCCCCTGCTGGGCTTGAGAATCGCCAGGGGGCGGCGTGAATCCCGCCCCGACGCCTGCTGCCGGGTTCTTCGACGGCGGTTTTTGGCGGGGGCGGAAATCGCGTTGCACTGGCCGGGGGCCGTTGGAAGCGGCCACCCGCGGCAATTCTCTGCCCGACGATGGGCCAAGTGGCCGGCCGTTTTCTGCCAGTCCCGCCGGCGTATATTACACCAGGTCCGTACCGGCGGGACCTGGCTCTGCGGACAGCCTGCAAAGTCCTCGAGGGGAGGAGGGAATGCGGGGGGAACTGGCCCCGGAGGAGGGCCCCCACGGTGGCCTGGCCTGCGATCGGGGCCCACAGATCTGCGGGCGGGCCTGTGCCGTGGGGGCACGTTTTCCCGCTGCGCCGGCTGCTGTTACAGTTCGCCATGGCCGGCGCAGAGAAGAACCCCCGTGCGCATGCGCTGGGATGATGCCAGTACACGCTGGCGCTCCTATGCAAGCGCCAACTCGTGCCGGCCGGCAGAGGACCTTCAACGCTGGCTGGCACGGCACCAAACCCTTCGCTGCCAAGCCCTTAGGTGCCAGCTGGCACAGCACCAACCCCGTCGTTGCCAGCCTAGCCCCTGATGGTGCGGAGGATTCTGAACTTCTTTTTATATCTATTACCTTTTCAAATTGTGTGGGGGAGAAACTGAAGTGACATCACAGTAAAGCTGTGGTCTGACTGGCTGGTTGGGAATCTGTTAAATTTGAAAAAAAAGTAATATTGCAAAACAAATCTAATTGATTAACTAGAAAGTGGAGTAACTGAACCTGAGGGTAGTGATCGGTATTTAGCATTTAATTTTACAGTAAAAATCATCTAGCGTCAGGGCCATATAGTTAATTGTAACTCAATCTAACAATAATTCAAGTGTTTATTTTAAATTGATTAATTAGTGCTTAAATGTCACTCAGCGGAGTGCAGTGCTCCAACTGTGAGATGTGGCAGATCTGTGACCAGCGTTCCGGTCGACTACATCTGCAGCAAGTGTAACCATTGCAGCTCCTCACAGACCACGTGGTTTGGTTGGAGCAGCAATTGGATGCACTTAGGAGCATGCAGGTGGTGGAAAGCGTCATAGATAGGAGTTACAGAGATGTGGTCACACCCAAGGTGCAGGCAGAGAGATGGGTGACCACCAGAAGGGGCAGGCAGTCAGTGCAGGAATCCCCTATGGTTGTCTCCCTCTCAACAGGTATACCGCTTTGGATACTGCTATGGGGAATAGCCTATCAGGGGAATACAGCAGCAGTCAGAGCAGTGGCACCATGGCTGGCTCTGATGTTCAGAAGGGAAGGTCATAGCGCAGAAGAGCAATATTCATAGGCGACTCTATAGTCAATGGCACAGATAGGCACTTCTGTGGACGTGAAAGAGACTCCAGGATGGTACGTTGCCTCCCTGGTGCCAGGGTCCAGGATGTCTGCGTAGCGGGTATCCTGAAGGGGGTGGGCAAACAGGCAGAGGTCATTGTGCATATTGGTACTAAGGATATAGGCTGGAAGGGGCATGAGGTTCTGCAGCAGGAGTTAGGGAGCTGGGCAGAAAGTTAAAAGACAGACCTCTAGGGTTGTAATCTAGGGATTACTCCCCGTGCCACGTGCCAGTGAGGCTAGAAATAGGAAGATAGAGCAGCTAAACACGTGGCTAAACAGCTGGTGTAGGAGGGAGGGTTTCCATTATCTTGACCACTGGGAGCTCTTCCAGGGCAGGTGTGACCTGTATAAGAAGGACGGGTTGCATCTAAACTGGAGAGGCATAAATATCCTGGCCACAAGGTTTGCAAGTGTCACACAGGAGGGTTTAAACTAGTATGGCAGGGGGGTAGGGGTGGGGGGGGGGGGTGGTGCGTGGTGGGGGGGAGGTGGGGGGGGGGGGGGTGCGGGTGAACCGGTGCAATACGCCAGAAGGTGAAAGAATTGAGGGAGAATGAGGAAATAGGGCCAATGTGGCTCTGAGGAAGAGCAGACAGGGAGATGTTGCTGAAAACAGTGGGACTGGTGGCCTGAAGTGCAAATGTTTCAATGCGAGAAGTATAACGGGTAAGGCAGATGAACTTAGAGCTTGGATTAGTACTTGGAACTATGATGTTGTTGCCATTACAGAGACCTGGTTAAGGGAAGGACAGGATTGGCAGCTAAACATTCCAGGATTTAGATGTTACAGGCGGGATAGAAGGGGATGTAAAAGGAGTGGATGAGTTGCGCTACTGGTTAGGGAGAATATCACAGCTGTACTGCGGGAGGACACCTCAGAGGGCAGCGAGGCTATATGGGTAGAGATCAGGAATAAGGAGGGTGCAGTCACAATGTTGGGGGATTACTATAGGCCACTCAACAGCCAATGGGAGAGAGAGGAGCAGATACATAGACAGATTTTGGAAAGGAGTAAAAACAACAGGGTTGTTATGATGGGAGACTTTAACTTCCCCAATATTGACTGGGACTCACTTAGTGCTCGGGGCTTGGATGGGGCAGAGTTTGTAAGGAGCATCCAGGAAGGCTTCTTAAAACAATATGTAGATAGTTCAACTAGGGAAGGGGCTGTACTGGACCTGGTATTGGGGAATGAAGCCAGCCAGTTGGTAGATGTTTCAGTAGGGGAGCATTTCAGGAACAGTGACCACAATTCAGTAGGTTTTAAAGTGCTGGTGGACAAGGATAAGAGTGGTCCTAGGCTGATTGTGCAAAATTGGGGAGGCTAATTATAACAATATTAGGCAGGAACTGAAGAACCGAGATTGGGGGCGGATGTTTGAGGGTAAATCAACATCTGACATGTGAGAGGCTTTCAAATGTTAGTTGAAAGGAATTCAGGACCGGCATGTTCCTGTGCGGAACATAGAACATAGAACAGTACAGCACAGAACAGGTCCTTTGGCCCTCGATGTTGTGCCGAGCATTGTCCGAAACCAAGATCAAGCTATCCCACTCCCTGTCATTCTGGTGTGCTCCATGTGCCTATCCAATAACCGCTTGAAAGTTCCTAAAGTGTCCGACTCCACTATCACAGCAGGCAGTCCATTCCACACCCTAACCATTTCAGGAGCGCGGAGTGTGCTTTCTTTTTTCAGCGAGAGCAGTAACCAGGGAGCTGTTTGCAGTTTCAGTGCGTGGGAGGAGCTGAACGGGAGCGGTAAGTTTACCTATTTTTTGAAAACTTCCCTTGCAGTTTCAGTGCGTGGGAGGAGCTGAGTGGGAGCGGCTGAATTGCGCTCTGGGAAGGTGAGTGAACTGATATATTTGGGCAGTGGCTAAACCCGAGACACTACACGTGTAGTGTCTCCCACCTGCCCTCCTCCTCTAACCAAAAAAAAAACTGTTGATAAGGAGCAGTGGACTTCAGATTCTCGGTGGGAGCAGTGGTGAGGGGTCGTTGGGAAGGTAAATTTACCTCTTTAAAACTTTAAAAACTTACCTGGAAGGGTGACATCACAGCAAAGCAGTGACCTGATTGCCTGGTAAGGAAAGTGCTCCAATTAGCAGCAGCTGGGAGAAATTTAACTCTTCCTGTGTTGGTGAGTATTGTGATTGGTAAGTAAAGTCTTATTTTTTTCCCCTGTCACTTATTAATTATTTAATAGTATAGTTTGTAGTCAGTTAAGGCAAAGGCTAAAAATGGCAGGAGATCCCAGACCCATGTTATGCTCCTCGTGTTCAATGTGGGAGTTCAGGGATGCGGTCGATGCCCCTGACTTCTTCATGTGCGCAAAGTGTGTCCAGCTGCAGCGCCTGTTAGACCACATGACGGCTCTGGAGCTGCGGGTGGACTCACTTTGGAGCACCCGCGATGCTGAGGAGGTTGTGGATAGCACGTTCAGTGAGTTGGTCACACCGCAGGTTAGGATTGCTGAGGGAGATAGGGAATGGGTGACCAAAAGGCAGAGAAAGAGCAGGAAGGAAGTGCAGGTGTCCCCTGCGGTCATCTCCCTCCAAAACAGGTATTCCGTTTTGGATACTGTTGGGGGAGATGACTCATCAGGGGAAGGCAGTAGTAACCAGGCTCATGGCACCGTGGCTGGCTCTGCTGCACAGAATGGCGGGAAAAAGACTGGCAGGGCTATAGTCATAGGGGATTCAATTGTAAGGGAAGTAGACATGCGTTTCTGTGGTCGAAAACGAGACTCCCGAATGGTATGTTGCCTCCCGGGTGCTCGGGTCAGGGATGTCTCTGATCGGCTGCAGGACATACTGAAGGGGAGGGTGAACAGCCAGTTGTCGTGGTGCATATAGGCACCAACGATATAGGTAAAAAAAAGGGATGAGATCCTAAAATCAGAATTTAGGGAGTTAGGAGATAAGTTTAAAAAGTAGGACCTCAAAGGTAGTAATCTCAGGATTGCTACCAGTGCCACGGGACAGTCAGAGTAGAAATTCGAGAATAGTCAGAATGAATACGTGGCTTGAGAGATGGTGCAGGAGGGAGGGGTTCAGATTTTTGGGACATTGGAACTGGTTCTGGGGGAGGTGGGACCATTGCAAACCGGATGGTCTACACCTGGGCAGGACTGGAACCAATGTCCTAGGGGGTGTTTTTGCTAACACTGTTGGGGAGGTTTTAAACTAAATGTGGCAGGGGGATGAGAACCAGATTAGGAAGTTAGAGGTCAGTAAAGAAGCAGCAACTGATGCCAGTAAGGTACAAGATAATAAACTCAATGTGACTAGGGGGAAAAGTAGACAGGGAAGAGTTGATGAACGCAAAGGGACAGGTGGTCTGAGGTGCATTTGTTTTAATGCGAGAAGTGTAGCAGGTAAGGCAGATGAACTTAGGGCTTGGATCAGTACCTGGGAATATAGAACATAGAACATAGAACAGTACAGCACAGAACAGGCCCTTCGGCCCTCAATGTTGTGCCGAGCCATGATCACCCTACTCAAACCCACGTATCCACCCTATACCCGTAACCCAACAAGCCCCCCTTAATCTTACTTTTATTAGGACACTACGGGCAATTTAGCATGGCCAATCCACCTAACCCGCACATCTTTGGACTGTGGGAGGAAACCGGAGCACCCGGAGGAAACCCACGCACACAGGGGGAGGACGTGCAGACTCCACACAGACAGTGACCCAGCCAGGAATCGAACCTGGGACCCTGGAGCTGTGAAGCATTTATGCTAACCACCATGCTACCCTGCTGCCCTATGATGTTATTAGTTTTACTGAGGCTTGGTTGAGGGAAGGGCAGGACTGGCAACTGAATATCCCAGGGTATAGATGCTTCAGGAGGGATAGAGAGGGAGGTAGAAGGTGGGGGAGGAGTTGCATTACTCGTCAGAGATGATATCACAGCTGTGCTGAAGGAGGGCACTATGGAGGACTCGAGCACTGAGGCAATATGGGTGGAGCTAAGAAATAGGAAGGGTGCAGTAACATTGTTGGGACTTTACTACAGGCCTCCCAAAAGCGAGCATGAAGTAGAGGTACAAATATGTAGACAGATTATAGAAAAATGTCGGAGCAATAGGGTGGTTGTGATGGGAGATTTTAACTTCCCCAACATTGAATGGGATTCATGTAGTGTTGGAGGTATAGTCTGGAGCAGAGTTTGTAAGGAGCATCCAGGAGAGTTTTTTAGAGCAGAATGTAAATAGTCCAACTCGGGAAGGGGCCATACTGGACCTGGTATTGGGGAATGATCCCGGACAGGTGGTTGATGTTTCAGTCGGTGATTACTTTGGGAATAGCGATCACAATTCCGTAAGTTTTAGAATACTCATGGACAAGGATAAGAGTGGTCCGAAAGGAAGAGTGCTAAATTGGGGAAAGGCAGGGTATAACAAAATTCGGCAGGAGCTAGGGAATGTAGATTGGGAGCAGCTGTTTAAGGGTAAATCCACATTTGAAATGTGGGAGTCTTTTAAGGAAAGGTTGATTAGAGTGCAGGACAGACATGTCCCTGTGAAAATGAGAAATAGAAATGGCAAGATTAGGGAACCATGGATGACGGGTGAAATTGTGAGACTCGCTAAGATGAAAAAGGAAGCATTCATAAGATCGAGGCAACTCAAAACTGATGAAGCTTTGGAGGAATATCATGAAAGTAGGACGAATCTCAAACGCGCAATAAAGAGGGCTAAAAGGGGTCATGAAATATCTTTGGCTAACAGGGTTAAGGAAAATCCCAAAGCATTTTATTCGTATGTAAGGAGCAAGAGGGTAACTAAAGAAAGGATTGGCCCACTCAAAGACAAAAGAGGGAATTTATGCATGGACTCAGAGGAAATGGGTGAGATTCTTAGTGAGTACTTTGCATCGGTAGTCACAAAGGAGAGGGACAAGACGGATGTTGAGGCTAGGGATGGATGTTTAAATACTCTAGGTCAAGTTGTCATACGGAAGGGGGAAATTTTGGATATTCTAAAAGACATTAAGGTGGACAAGTCCCCAGGACCGGATGGGATCTATCCCAGGTTACTGAGGGAAGCGAGGGTCGCAATAGCTGGGGCCTTAACAGATATCTTTACAGCATCCTTGAGCATGGGTGAGGTCCCGGAGGACTGGAGAATTGCTAATGTTGTCCCTTTGTTTAAGAAAGGTAGCAGAGAAAATCCTTGAATTATAGACCTGTGAGCTTGACGTCAGTGGAAGGCAAACTGTTGGAGAAGATACTGAGGGATAGAATCTATTCACATATGGAAGAAAATAGACTTATCAGTGATAGGCAGCATGGTTTTGTGCAGGGAAGGTCATGTCTCACAAACCTAATAGAATTCTTTGAGGAAGTGACAAAGTTAATTGATGAGGGAAGGGCTGTAGATGTCATATACATGGACATTAGTAAGGCGTTTGATAAGGTTTCCCATGGCAGGTTGATGGAAAAAGTGAAGTCGTATGGGGTTCAGGGTGCACTAGCTAGATGAATAAAGAACTGGCTGGGTAACAGGAGACAGAGAGTAGTGGTGGAAGGGAGTGTCTGAAAATGGAGAAAGGTGACTAGTGGTGTTCCACAGTGATCCGTGCTCGGACCACTGTTGTTTGTGATCTACATAAATGACCTACAGGAAGGTATTGGTGGTCTGATTAGCAAGTTTTCAGATGATACAAAGATTGGTGGAGTTGCAGATAGCGAGGAGGATTGTCAGAGAATACAACAAAATATAGATAGATTGGAGAGTTGGGCAGAGAAATGGCAGATGGAGTTCAATCCAGGCAAATGCGAGGTGATGCATTTTTGAAGATAAAATTCAAGAGCGGATTATATGGTCAATGGAAGGGCCTTAGGGAAAATTGATGTACAGAGAGATCTGGGAGTTCAGGTCCATTGTACCCTGAAGGTGGCAACGCAGGTTGATAGAGTGGTCAAGAAGGCATACAGCATGCTTGCCTTCATCGGACGGGGTACTGAGTACAAGAGTCGGCAGGTCATGTTGCAGTTGTAAAGGACTTTGGTTAGGACACATTTGGAATACTGCGTGCAGTTCTGGTCGCCACATCGCCAGAAGGATTTGGATGCTTTAGAGAAGGTGCAGAGGAGGTTCACCAGGATGTTGCCTGGTATGGAGGGTGCTAGCTATGAAGAAAGGTTGAGTAGATTAGGATTGTTTTCATTGGAAAGACGGAGGTTGAGGGGGGACCTGATTGAGGTCTACAAAATTATGAGAGGTATGGACAGGGTGGATAGCAACAAGCTTTTTCCAAGAGTGGGGGTGTCAGTTACAAGGAGTCACGATTTCAAGGTGAGAGGGGGAAAGTTTAAGGGAGATGTGTGTGGAAAGTTTTTTACACAGAGGGTGGTGGGTGCCTGGAACGCTTTACCAGCGGAGGTGGTAGAGGTGGGCACGATAGCATCATTTAAGATGCATCTAGTCGGGTATATGAACGGGCGGGAACAAAGGGAAGTAGACCTTGGAAAATAGGAGACAGGTTTAGATAAAGGTTCTGGATCGGCGTAGGCTGGGAGGGCCGAAGGGCCTGTTCCTGTGCTGTAATTTTCTTTGTTCTTTGTAACCACTCTCTGAGTAAAGAACCTACCTCGAACATCCTTCCTATATCTCCCACCCTGAACCTTATAATTATGCCCCCTTGTAACAGCTCCATCCACCGGAGGAAATAGTCTCTGAACGTCCACTCCATCTATCCCCCTCATCATCTTATAAACCTCTATTAAGTCGCCTCTCATCCTCCTCCGCTCCAATGATAAAAGCCCTAGCTCCCTCAACCTTTCCTCATAAGACGTATCCTGCAAACCAGCCAGCATCCTGGTAAATCTCCTTTGCACCCTTTCCAATGCTTCTGCATCTTTCCTGTAGTGAGGTGACCAGAACTGCACACAATACGCCAAATGTGGTCTCACCAGGGTCATATAGTTGTAGCGTAACCCGGTGGCTCTTAAACTCAAACCCCCTGTTAAACAAGAACACACTATAGGCCTTCTTCATGGCTCTATCCACTTGATTGGCAACCTTCAGAGATCTGTGGACATGAACCCCAAGTTCTCTGTTCCTCCACATTCCTCAGAACTCTGCCGTTGATCCTGTAATACGCATTTACATTTTTTCTACCAAAATGAATCACCTCGCACTTATCAGGGTTAAACTCCATCTGCCATTTTTCGGCCCAGCTCTGCATCCTATCAATGTCTCTTTGCAGCCTACAACTGCTCTCCACCTCATCCACTACTCCACCATCTTGGTGTCATCAGCAAATTTACTGACCCACCCTTCAGCCCCCTCCTCCAAGTCATTGATAAAAATCACAAATAGCAGAGGACCCAGCACTGATCCCTGTGGTACACTGCTGGGAACTGGTCTCCAGTCTGAAAATGTTATATCAACCACCACCCTCTGTCTTCTATGTGATAGCCAGTTACTTATCCAATTGGCCAAATTTCCCTCTATCCCACACCTCCTTACTTTCTTCATGAGCCGACCATGGGGAACCTTATCAAAGCCTTACTAAAATCCATGTATACAACATCAACTGCTCTACCTTCATCTGCACACTTAGTTACCTCCTCAAAGAATTCAATCAAATTTGTGAGGCAAGGCTTACCCTTCACAAGCGAGCACTTTTCCAGGAGAACCATCCGGAGTGAGACTCATACAGAGTGGGAGATTTAAACTTGGTAATTTGGTGCAGTGAGGTAATTCGGTGCAGAGTGTGAGGAGGTGCTTTTTAACCCTGGTAAGTGACTGGTAAGTAGTCTCTCTTTTTCTTTTCATTGTCTAATTTATTTATTTTTATTTTGAAATTCTAGTTGTTTAAGTTTACCAAGGGTTTAAGACATGGCAGGAGATCCCAGTCCCATGTCATGCTCCTCGTGTGCGATGTGGGAGCTCAGGGACACGTCCACTGTCCCTGGCTCCTTCACGTGCAAGAAGTGTGTTCAGTTGCAGCTCTTGTTAGACCGCTTGACGGCTCTGGAGCTGCGGATGGACTCACTTTGGAGCATCCGCGATGCTGAGGAGGTCGTGGATAGCACGTTTAGCGAGTTGGTCACACCGCAGGTGAAGGTTACTGAGGGAGATAGAAAATGGGTGACCAAAAGAAAGAGCAAGAGTAGGAAGGCAGTGCAGGTGTCCCCTGCGGTCATCTCCCTGCAAAACAGATATACCGCTTTGGATACTGTGAGGAAGATGGCTCACCAGGGGAAGGCAGCAGCAGCCAGGTTCATGGCACCGTGGCTGGCTCTGCTGCACAGCAGGGCAGGAAGAAAAATGGCAGGGCTATAGTGATAGGGGACTCGATTGTAAGGGGAATCGACAGGCGGTTCTGTGGACGCAATCGAGACTCCAGGATGGTATGTTGCCTCCCTGGTGCAAGGGTCAAGGATGTCTCGGAGCGGCTGCAGGACATTCTGGGGGGGGAGGGTGAACAGCCAGCTGTCGTGGTGCACATAGGCACCAACGATATAGGTAAAAAACGGGATGAGGTCCTACAAGCGGAATTCAGGGAGTTAGGAGTTAAACTAAAAAGTAGGACCTCAAAGGTAGTAATCTCAGGATTGCTACCAGTGCCACGAGCTAGTCAGAGTAGGAATGTCAGGATAGATAGGATGAATGCGTGGCTCGAGAGATGATGCAAGAGGGAGGGATTCAAATTCCTGGGGCATTGGGACCGGTTCTGGGGGAGGTGGGACCAGTACAAACCGGACGGTCTGCACTTGGGCAGGACTGGAACCGATGTCCTAGAGCTTTTGGGGAGGGTTTAAACTAATGTGGCAGGAGGATGGGAACCAATGCTGGAAGTTGGAAGGTAGTAAAACAGGGACAGAAACAAAAGGAAGTAAGGGGAAAAGTGCAAGGCAGAGAAGACATAGTCAGAAATCCATAAGGGCGACAGTACAAGGTACAATGACTGAGGGGAGCACAGTGAATAGGCCCAGTAATAACAAAAGGAATAAAACTGGAGACGTTAAGATTCAAAACAGAGGTAAAAAAACCAACATAAGTGTACTTTACCTGAATGCTCGTAGTATTCGGAATAAAGTAAATGAGTTGGTGGCACAAATCATCGTAAATGACTATGATTTAGTGGCCATTACTGAAACATGGTTAAAGGATGGTCACGACTGGGAGTTAAATATCCGAGGGTATCAAACTATTCGGAAGGGACAGAGTGGATGGTAAGGGAGGTGGTGTTGCTCTGTTATTTAAGGATGACATCCGGGCAATAGTAAGGGATGACATCGGTGCTATGGAGGATAAGGTTGAATCCATTTGGGCGGAAATCAGGAATAGTAAGGCGAAAAAGTCATTGATAGGAGTAGTCTATCGGCCACCAAATGGTAACGATATGGTGGGGCAGGCAATAAACAAAGAAATAACTGATGCATGTAGAAATGGTACAGCAGTTATCATGGGGGATTTTAATCTACATGTCGATTGGTTTAACCAGGTCGGTCAAGGCAACCGTGAGGAGGAGTTTATAGAATGTATCCGCGATAGTTTCCTAGAACAGTATGTAATGGAACCTACGAGGGAACAAGCGGTCCTAGATCTTGTCCTGTGTAATGAGACAGGATTGATTCATGATCTCATAGTTAGGGATCCTCTCGGAAGGAGCGATCACAATATGGTGGAATTTAAAATACAGATGGAGGGTGAGAAAGTAAATCAAATACTAGTGTTTTGTGTTTAAACAAAGGAGATTACAAGGGGATGAGAGAAGAACTAGCTAAGGTAGACTGGGAGCTAAGACTTTATGGTGGAACAGTTGAGGAACAGTGGAGAACCTTCCAAGCGATTTTTCACAGTGCTCAGCAAAGGTTTATAACAACAAAAAGGAAGGACGGAAGAAAGAGGGAAAATCGACTGTGGATATCTAAGGAAATAAGGGAGAGTATCAAATTGAAGGAAAAAGCATATAAAGTGGCAAAGATTGCTGGGAGATTAGAGGACTGGGAAATCTTTAGGGGGCAACAGAAAGCTACTAAAAAAGCTATAAAGAAGAGTAAGATAGAGTATGAGAGTAAACTTGCTCAGAATATAAAAACAGACAGTAAAAGTTTTTACAAATATATAAGACAAAAAGAGTGGCTAAGGTAAATATTGGTCCTTTAGAAGATGAGAAGGGAGTTTTAATAATGGGAAATGAGGAAATGGCTGAGGAACTGAACAGGTTTTTTGGGTCGGTCTTCACAGTGGAAGACACAAATAACATGCCAGCGACTGATAGAAATGAGGCTATGACAGGTGAGGACCTTGAGAGGATTGTTATCACTAAGGAGGGAGTGATGGGCAAGCTAATGGGGCTAAAGGTAGACAAGTCTCCTGGCCCTGATGGAATGCATCCCAGAGTGCTAAAAGAGATGGCTAGGGAAATTGCAGATGCACTAGTGATAATTTACCAAAATTCACTAGACTCTGGGGTGGTCCCTGTGGATTGGAAATTAGCAAACGTGACGCCACTGTTTAAAAAAGGAGGTAGGCAGAAAGCAGGAAATTATAGGCCAGTGAGTTTAACTTCGGTAATAGGGAAGATGCTGGAATCTATCATCAAGGAAGAAATTGCGAGGCATCTGGATAGAAATTGTCCCATTGGGCAGACGCAGCATGGGTTCGTAAAAGGCAGGTCGTGCCTAACTAATTTAGTGGAATTTTTTGAGGACATTACCAGTGCAGTAGATAACGGGGAGCCAATGGATGTGGTATATCTGGATTTCCAGAAAGCCTTTGACAAGGTGCCACACAAAAGGTTGCTGCATAAGATAAAGATGCATGGCATTAAGGGTAAAGTAGTAGCATGGATAGAGGATTGGTTAATTAATAGAAAGCAAAGAGTTGGGATAAATGGGTGTTTCTCTGGTTGGCAATCAGTAGCTAGTGGTGTCCCTCAGGGATCCGTGTTGGGCCCACAATTGTTCACAATTTACATTGATGATTTGGAGTTGGGGACCAAGGGCAATGTGTCCAAGTTTGCAGATGACACTAAGATGAGTGGTAAAGCGAAAAGTGCAGAGGATACTGGAAGTCTGCAGAGGGATTTGGATAGGTTAAGTGAATGGGCTCGGGTCTGGCAGATGGAATACAATGTTGACAAATGTGAGGTTATCCATTTTGGTAGGAATAACAGCAAACGGGATTATTATTTAAACGATAAAATATTAAAGCATGCCGCTGTTCAGAGAGACTTGGGTGTGCTAGTGCATGAGTCACAGAAGGTTGGTTTACAAGTGCAACAGGTGATTAAGAAGGCAAATGGAATGTTGTCCTTCATTGCTAGAGGGATGGAGTTTAAGACTAGGGAGGTTATGTTGCAATTGTAAAAGGTGTTAGTGCGGCCACACCTGGAGTATTGTGTTCAGTTTTGGTCTCCTTACTTGAGAAAGGACGTACTGGCGCTGGAGGGTGTGCAGAAGAGATTCACTAGGTTAATCCCAGAGCTGATGGGGTTGGATTATGAGGAGAGGTTGAGTAGACTGGGACTGTACTCGTTGGAATTTAGAAGGATGAGGGGGGATCTTATAGAAACATTTAAAATTATGAAGGGAATAGATAGGATAGATGCGGGCAGGTTGTTTCCACTGGCGGGTGACAGCAGAACTAGGGGGCATAGCCTCAAAATAAGGGGAAGTAGATTTAGGACTGAGTTTAGGAGGAACTTCTTCACCCAAAGGGTTGTGAATCTATGGAATTCCTTGCCCAGTGAAGCAGTTGAGGCTCCTTCATTACATGTTTTTAAGGTAAAGATAGATAGTTTTTTGAAGAATAAAGGGATTAAGGGTTATGGTGTTCGGGCCGGAAAGTGGAGCTGAGTCCACAAAAGATCAACCATGATCTAATTGAATGGCAGAGCAGGCTCGAGGGGCCAGATGGCCTACTCCTGCTCCTAGTTCTTATGTTCTTATGTTCACGAATCCGTGTTGATTATCCCGGATTAAACTGCATCTTTCCAAATGGTCATAAATCCAATCCTTCAGGACCTTTTCCATTAACTTGCCGTCCACCAAAGTAAGACTAACTGGCCTATAATTACCAGGGTCATTCCTATTCCCTTTCTTGAACAGAGGAACAACATTCACCACTCTCCAGTCCTCTGGCACTATCCCCGTGGACAGTGAGGACCCAACGATCAAAGCCAAAGGCTCTGCAATCTCATCCCTTGCTTCCCAAAGAATCCAAGGAAGAAGGATAAATACAGCAAATTTCGGAAACTTTGGATAACGAGAGATATTGTTGGCCTCGTCAAAAAGAAAAAGGAGGCTTTGTCAGGGCTAGAAGGCTGGGAACAGACGAAGCCTGTGCGGAATATAAGGAAAGTAGGAAGGAACTTAAGCAAGGAGTCAGGAGGGCTAAAAGGGGTCACGAAAAGTCATTGGCAAATATGGTGAAGGAAAATCCCAAGGCTTTTTATACGTACATAAAAAGCAAGAGGGTAGGCAGGGAAAGGGTGGGCCCACTGAAGGACAGGCAAGGGAATCTATGTGTGGTGCCAGAGGAAATGGGCAAGGTACGAAATGAATACTTTGCATCAGTATTCACCAAAGAGAAGGAATTGGTGGATGTTGAGTCTGGAGAAGGGTGTGTGGATAGCCTGGGTCACACTGAGATCCAAAAAGATGAGGTGTTGGGCATCTTCAAAAATATTAAGGTAGATATGTCCCCAGGGCCTGATGGGATCTACCCCAGAATAGTGAAGGAGGCTAGAGAGGAAATTGCTGAGTCCTTGACAGAAATCTTTGGATCCTCACTGTCTTCAGGTGATGTCCCGGAGGACTGGAGAATAGCCAATGTTGTTCCTTTGTTTAAGAAGGGTAGCAGGGATAATCCAGGGAACTACAGGCCGGTGAGCCTTCCGTCAGTGGTAGGGAAATTACTGGACGGAATTCTTTGAGACAGGATCTACTCCCATTTGGAAGCCAATGTACGTATTAGCGAGAGGCAGCACGGTTTCCTGAAGGGGAGGTCGTGTCTCACTAACTTGATAAAGCTTTTCGAGGAGGTCACAAAGATCATTGATGCAGGTAAGGCAGTGGATGTTGTCTATATGCACTTCAGTAAGGCCTTTGACAAGATCCCTCATGGCAGACTGGTACAAAAGGTAAAGTCACACAGGATCAGGGGTGAGCTGGCAAAATGGATACAGAACTGGCTTGGTCATAGAAGGCAGAGAGTAGCAATGGAAGGGTGCTTTTCTGTTTGGAGGGCTGTGACTAGTGGTGTTCCGCAGGGAGCAGTGCTGGGACCTTTGCTGTTCATGGTATATATAAATGATTTGGAGGAAAATGTAGCTGGTCTGATTTGCAAGTTTGCGGACGACACAAAGGTTGGTGGAATTGCGGATAGTGATGAGAACTGTCAGAGGATACAGCAGGATTTAGATTGTTTGGAGACTTGGGCGGAAAGATGGCAGATGGAGTTTAATCCAGACAAATGTGAGGGAATGCATTTTGGAAGGTCTAATGCAGGTAGGGAATATACAGTGAATGGTAGAACCCTCAAGGGTATTGACAGTCAGAGAGACCTCGGTGTACAGATCCACAAGTCACTGAAAGGGGCAACACAGGGGGAGAAGGCAGTCAAGAAGGCATTGCTTGCCTTCATTGGCCGGGGCATTGAGTATAAAAATTAGCAAATCATGTTGCAACTGTCTATAACCTTAGTTAGGCCACACTTGGAGTATAGTGTTCAATTCTGGTCGCCACACTTCCAGAAGGATGTGGAGGCTTTAGAGAGGACGCAGAAGAGATTTACCAGGATGTTGCCTGGTATGGAGGGCATTAACTATGAGGAGAGGTTGAATAAACTCGGTTTGTTCTCACTGGAACGATGGAGGTTGAGGGGCGATCTGACAGAGGTCTACAAAATTAAGAGAGGCATAGACAGAGTGGATCGTCAGAGGCTTTTTCTCAGCATAGAGGGGTCAATTACTAGGGGGCATAGCTTTCAGGTGTGAGGGGCAAGGTTTACAGGAGATGTACAAGTCATGTTTTTTACACAGAGGGTAGTGGGTGCCTGGAACTCGCTGCCGGAGGGCGTGGTGGAAGCAGGGACGATAGTGACGTTTAAGGGGAATCTTGACAAATACATGAATAGATATGGATCCCAGAAGTGCAGAAGATTTTAGTTTAGACGAGCAGCATGGAGGGCCGAAGGGCCTGTTCCTTTGCTGTACTTTTCTTTGTTCTTTGTTCATTGAATACAATCTTAACCAAATCAATCTGTCCTCATATATCATGCTGAAAGTGCCCCGAGGTGGCAGCAATCATATGATTGTATTTTACATTCAGTTTGAGAGACAGAAGAGTAGGCCCAAGAATAGTATTTTAAAATTTAACTAAAATGAGGATAATTATGAGGACATGAATGCAGAGCTGATGAAAAATTAGGTTAAGGGATAGGTGAATAGAAATCCATTGGCAGACATTTAAAAGAGATATTTCAGAATACACAAAATAGATACGTTCCGACGAAAGAGAAACATTCCAAGGTGAGCATCATGTTCTTGTCGGATGGTCTTATTTATTACAAGAGCACTTGTAGTTAAAGCTATAAACGATTTATTAAGTGTGGGTAAACTATATATAAGAGAACTGATGAAAAAACAGTAAAAGCATGGACAAGCAGCCTTTCTCTTTGACTTCCTCTGGCCAGTCTGAGGTCAGCTGACTTTAACATTCACTTATGTACTAATGAGATACTAATTATATACTAATCCTAGTGGTCAGCCAGTGAACGGGAGTGAGGTGAGAGGAGGGGCTGTGGCCATCGGAGACTGGCAGAACAGGGTCCGAGTGGTCTAGCCGGGGTGGAAAGTTGGGCGGAAGGAACCGACGTTAGGGGGAGGAGTTTTACAAGAGGCAGTGGGCAGGAGGAGTTGGAGGGGAGGGGAGGGGAGGGGAGGGGGGGAGAGTTTACATCTCTTGGGTATCACGTACGGTACTTGTAATGAACTCCAATTGGCTTTATTGGTTGGCCAATTGGAGTATGAGCTCCCTCAATGATAGCTCATTGAGGGGGCCCGTATAAGCACCTGTGTAGGAGTTGTGAGCGGTCTTAAGTTGACTGGACTGCTAGCAGCACTGTTTGTAGCTGCTCCTGTAATATCATTATTGTAAATAAATATTGGTGTGGTGACGGACTCCTGCCTCCCGTGGATTACTACAGTACTCTTTCAGAGGTTGGACGGCGTTGAGTGTGTGGGGGGGAGTGGACTCTATGGTGACCATGGGCGGTCCCGGACTCCTTTTTCTTTTTCTCCTTTGTTCTTTGCTTCCACCGTGGGAGGGTTTGCTTTATTGGATGCATATATTGACAGGTGGGCCGTTGTGTGGGGTGGTGGGAGGATGGGATCTTTGTTATTGTTAAGGGGATTGATTTTGTATTTGTTACCATTTACAGTTTATGGGTGGGGTGTAAATGTTGGAGGAAATGTAGAATAAAAACATTTTTTTAAAATCCTAGTGGTCAGTCGGTGAATTACAACACAACCATGTTACCACTACAGGGAGGGCACGTCATTCATGGATCACTAAATATGTTAGAGGTTGTATCAAACTTAAAAAGCACATAATTGTGCAAGGATGGCTGGCAAGTCAGATGATTGGACAAAACATGACAAACAGCAAAGAATGACTGAAAGATTAATTAGGAGGAAAGAATTATTGGAGAAAAACTGTCTAGAAATATAAAAATAGATAATAGTTTATTTAGATATTTTTAAAAGAAGAGTTAACAAACTGAGCATTTGTCCTATCGAACGTGAGTCTGGGGACGTCCGGTGGCGGCTATGGAGTGAGTGGTCGCTTATTTGGTAGCTCGCACTCGTGGTGGACATTTCCCCAACTTATCATAGGATCATAGAATTAACAGTGCAGAAGGAGGCCATTCGGCCCATTGAGTCTGCACCAGCTCTTGGAAAGAGCACCCCATTTAAGCTCACACCTCCACCCTATCCCCGTAACCCAGTAACCCCACCCAACCTAAGGGCAATTTAGCATGGCCAATGCACCTAACTCTGCACATCTTTGGACTATGGGAGGAAACCGGAGCACCCGGAAGAAACCCACGCAGACTCAGGGAGAACACGCAGACTCAGCACAGACATGGGGGATTTGATCGACAAAACAGAAGACTGGTGAAGTAGAGGAGAAGGATTCCCCACCAGTGTATGGATTTGTGGGCCAGACGTAGCCTGAAAAGGAGAGAACGTTGGTCAAAGACGGGAGTGGAGTCTGCGGCACAGGAGAATATGGCGGAGGGTCAGGGACCAAAACTGCAGGCCCAGTGGTCAGTGGAGCAACTGGTGGTATTTCTCAAGAAGAGCTTTGCTGAGCAAAGAAAAGAATACCTGGATCCGATTAAGACAGAGATTGGCCGTGTGGAGGAGAAATTGGAAGCCCGGGGCCAGGCGAATAAGAAGGTGGAAGAGACGGTTGCTGAGAATGATGACCAGCTAGCTGTGATGGTGACGGAGATGGGGCTGTTGAAGATCCACCAGAAAAGGCTGCAAGACAAAGTGGAGGATCTAGAGAGCAGGTCGCACAGGCAGAACCTGAGGATCGTTGGCTTCCCGCAGGTGCATATGTGGCACATATGTCTGAGAAGCTCCTGGGGGAAGGTGCATTTACTGGGCCCTTGTAAGTGTACAGGGCACACAGAGTGCTGATGAGGAAGCCGCTGAGGAATAAGCCATTGAGGCAATGGTGGTACGAATACACCGGTTCCTGGACAAGGAACATATCTTGAGGTGGGCCAGACAGACGAGGAGATGCAAATGGGAAGATAGCAAGCTGTGTATTTACCAGGTACAGATCAGGCCAAAAGAAGGGCAATTTTCAATAAAGTGAAATCGTCCCTCTTTAAGAAGGGGATGAAGTTCGGCGTGCTCTACCCAGCTCATTTGTGGGTTGCTTTTGAGAGCCAAGAACTTTATTTTGGATCGCCAGATGAAGCGATGAAGTTTTGTTAAAGACAGAGAACCAGCAGGTGATGGAGGACACTGAAATTGGGGGTGAGTACCTGTGTTCTTATTATGCTGCAAATTTTCTTTTTTCTTTTTGGGTTTCATATGTGGTGTTTTCCCTAAGTTTTGGGCCGTGGCTCTGTTTTGTATGCAGGTTAACTTTGTTCTTAATGGGGGTGGTGGGTGGAATTTTCTTCTTTGTGTTTGTTGGGCATTGTAATGTTTGCATATGTATGTTTGAGCGGGGGGGAGGGAGTTCAGTGGGGGGGGCAGGATGCTTGGCACATGGGCGGAGGGCTACCAGGCTAGCTGGGTGGGCTATCTCATGGAAGCGCAATGGGGGGCGAGCAGGTGATCAATTTGCTGAGGAGGGTTAGGATGTTTATTTTGTTATGGGGAAGGAGGGAGAGGGAGGGGGGTATTGATCTGCTGACAGTGGTGGGACTGGAGTGTGGAGATCAATTGGAGGTTGATGATGGTGGGCGCCCGAGGGCGGGCCTGAGGAGGCGTGAGACGCGGGCTGCGTTTTCATGTATTTGAAGAGTTTGAAGGCAGACGTGGCAATGCTACAGGAGACACACCTGAGGGTAGTGGATCAGACTCGGCTGAGGAAGGGGTGGGTTGGGCAGGTATTTCATTCGGAGTTGGACTCTAAAACTAAGGGGGTAGCGAACTTTATCAATAAGCAGGTGTCATTCGAAATAGGGAGCATAGTGGTGGACTCGGGGGGGAGGGAGTGGAGGGGGGTAGGTATGTCATGGTGAGTGGGAAGTTGGAAGGGATGCCAGTGATATTAGTGAATATTCAGGCACCAAACTGGGATGGAGTGGAGTTTATCAAGTGGGTGCTGGGGAAGATCCCGGATTGGACTCACATAGGCTGATCATGGGGGGGGGGACTTTAATACGGTTGTAGATCTGGGACTGGATCAATCGTGTTTGAGGACAGGGAGGGTGTCATCCACAGTGAAGAAGCTAAAGGGGGTTTATGGAACAAATGAGAGGGGTAGATCCATGGAGGTTCGGACGACCAAGGGCGAAGGAATTTTCTTTTTTCTCCCATGTACACAAAGAGTATACCCAAATTGATTTTTTCATTTTGGATAGGCCCTTGCTGGCGGGGGTGGTGGATGCTGAGTATTCGGCGATTATTGTGTCGGACCATGCCCCACACTGGGTGGATTTACGGGAGAGCAAGGAGGGGGGTCAGCGCCCGCAATGGAGATTGGATGTAGCACTGCTAGAGGATGAGGGGGTGTGCAGGCGGGTGAGGGAGGCTATCCAAAATTATTTGGAGATAAATGACACAGGGGAGATTTCAGTGGCAAAGGTGTGGGAGGCGCTGAAGGCAGTAGTTAGGGGGGAGCTGATTTTGGTACGGGCTCATAGGGAGAAGGTGGAACAGGCAGAGATGGATAGCCTGGTTAGGGAGATACTCCAGGTGGACAGAAGGTACTCAGAAGCCCCGGAGGCGGGACTGTTGAAGGAGCGGCAGAAGCTGCAGATGGAGTTTGGGCTGATATCCAAAGGGAAGGCGGTGGGGCAGTTGAGGAAAGCGAGGGGGGTGATATATGAGTATGGGGAGAAGGACAGTAGGATGCTGAGTTGGGGGGAGGGGAAAGTGAAAGCGACAGGGAGCATGGAGTTAAATGGCAAGATACGCAGGAGGATAACATGTAGGCAGGTGGATTTAAGCTTGAGGCAGACTAGGAATTCAACAAAAAGGAAGGATAACTTTGGACATCTTAGGACTTCCAATATCTGTAATGATAAGAAAGTTAGCATTAAGGCACTTTACCTGAATGCTCGTAGCATTTGTAACAAAGTAGACGAACTAATGGCACAGATCATCGTGAATGATTATGATGTGGTAGGCATCACAGAGACATGGCTGCAGGGTGGTTCAGGACTGGCAGTTTAAACATCCAAGGATATACAACCTATCGAAAAGACAGGGAGGTGGGCCGAGGGGGTGGGGTTGCCTTGTTAGTTAAGAAAAAATTAAATCTATGGCACTAAACGACATAGGGTCGGATGATGTGGAGTCTGTGTGGGTAGAATTGAGGAACCACAAAGGCAAAAAAACCATAATGGGAGTTATGTACAGACCTCCTAATAGTGGTCAGGACCAGGGGCGCAACATGTACCGGGAAATAGAAAAGGCATGTCAGAAAGGCAAGGTCACGGTGATCATGGGGGACTTCAATATGCAGGTGGATTGGGTAAATAACGTAGCCAGTGGATCCAAAGAAAAGGAATTCATGGAATGCTTACAGATGGCTTTTTGGAACAGCTTGTCATGGAGCCCACAAGGGGAGCAGGCTATTCTGGACCTAGTGCTATGTAATGAACCAGACTTTATAAAAAGATCTTAAAGTAAGGGAACACTTAGGAAGCAGCGATCATAATATGGTTGAGTTCAGTCTGCAGTTTGAAAGAGAGAAGGCAAAATCGGATGTAATGGTGTTACAGTTAAATAAAGGTAATTACGAGGGCATGAGAGAGGAACTGGCGAAAATCGACTGGAAGCAGACCCTAGTGGGGAAGACAGCAGAGCAAAAATGCAGGAGTTGTATGCATAATTGAGGACACTGTACAGAGGTTCATCCCCAAGAAAAGAAAGATTATCCGGGGAGGGATTAGACAGCCATGGCTGACAAAGGAGGTCAGGAAATGTATCAAAGAAAAGAGAGATCCTATAAAGTGGCCAAAAGCACTGGGAAATCAGAAGATTGGGAAGGCTATAAAAACAAACAGAGGTTAACAAAGAGACAAATAAGGAAGGAGAGGATCAAATATGAAGGCAGGCTAGCCGTAATATAAGAAATGATAGTAAAGTTCTTTCAATACATAAGAAACAAACGACAGGCCAAAGTAGACATTGGGCCAATTCAAACTGATTCCGGAAGGCTAGTGATGGGAGACAAGGAAATGGCTGGAGAACTTAATAAGTACTTTGCGTCTGTCTTCACAGTGGAAGACATGAGTAATATCCCAAAAATTATAGAGGGTCAGGGGGCTGAGTTGAGTATGGTTGCCATTACAAAGAGATGGTGCTAAAAAAGCTAAAAGGTCTTAAAATTGACAAATCTCCTGGCCCCGATGGGCTACACCCTAGAGTTCTGAGGGAGGTGGCTGAAGAAATAGCGGAAGCGTTGGTTGAGATCTTTCAAAAATTACTGGAGTCAGGGAAAGTCCCGGACGATTGGAAGATCGCTGTTGTAACCCCCTTGTTCAAGAAAGGATCAAGACAAAAGATGGAAAATTATAGGCCAATAGCCTAACCTCGGTTGTTGGTAAAATTCTAGAATCGATCGTTAAGGATGAGATTTCTAAATTCTTGGAAGAGCAGGGTCGATTAGAACAAGTCAACATGGATTTAGTAAGGGGAGGTCGTGCCTGACGAACCTGTTAGAATTCTTTGAGGAGGTGACAAGTAGGTTAGACCAGGGAAACCCAGTGGATGTGGTCTATCTGGATTTCCAAAAGGCCTTTGATAAGGTGCCACACAGGAGGCTGCTGAGTAAGGTGAGGCCCATGGTGTTCGAGGTGAGCTACTGGCATGGTTGAGGATTGGCTGTCTGACAGAAGGCAGAGAGTTGGGATAAAGGTTCTTTTTTCGGAATGGCAGCCGGTGACAGCGGTGTCCCACAGGGTTTCAGTGTTGGGGCCGCAGCTGTTCACCATATATATTAATGATCTGGATGAAGGGACTGGGGGCATTCTAGCGAAGTTTGCCGATGATACGAAGTTAGGTGGTCAGGCAGGTAGTGCTGAGGAAGTGGGGAGGCTGCAGAAGGATCTAGACAGTTTGGGAGAGTGGTGCAGGAAATGGCTGATGCAATTCAACGTGAGAAAATGTGAGGTCTTGCACTTTGGAAAAAAGAATCCAAGCTTAGACTACTTTCTAAACGGTGAGAAAATTCATAATGCCAAAGTACAAAGGGATCTGGGAGTGCTAGTCGAGGATTCCCTAAAGGTAAACATGCAGGTTGAATCTGTGATTAAGAAAGCGAATGCAATGTTGTCATTTATCTCAAGAGAGTTGGAATATAAAAGCAGCGATGTGCTACTGAGCCTTTATAAGGCTCTGGTTAGGCCCCATTTGGAGTACTGTGTCCAGTTTTGGGCCCCACATCTCAGGAAGGATATACTGGCACTGGAGCGTGTCCAGCGGAGATTCACACGGATGATCCCTTAGAGGGGGTAAATTCAGAACAGAAATGCGGAGACATTTCTTCAGCCAGAGAGTGGTGGGCCTGTGGAATTCATTGCCGCGGAGTGCAGTGGAGGCCGGGACGCTAAATGGCTTCAAGGCAGAGATAGATAAATTCTTGATGTCGCGAGGAATTAAGGGCTACGGGGAGAATGCTGGTAGATGGAGTTGAAATGCCCATCAGCCATGATTGAATGGCGGAGTGGACTCGATGGGCCGAATGGCCTTACTTCCACTCCTATGTCTTATGGTCTTATGGTCTTATGCTAGCACATCAGCTCAGGAAACAGGAGGTGGCCCGGGAGATAAGAAGAGTGTGTCATAATATCCACTCATGTATATCATGAGATGCAGACAGGCAGTGATTGACACACAGGATAACCAATGAACACACACGACACAGAACAACCAATCACCAGACAGGACACCACCACTATAAAGCCCACAGGGCATTAAGGCTCTCCCTCTCTCACAGGACACGGCTAGGGAGATAGTCACAGTGCACAGGCCAATGAACATCATCACAATGTGATAGCGAGCTAGTCTGGTCAAGAGTGTCAACCCACAGCAGATTATGTACAGCAATCAACAGGTTCAATAAAACAGTGTTGGACCATCTCATGTGTCGGAAGCCTGTTTCTCGTTTTACTGCATCCAGTTGCAGTCGATGTTAGACCAGCACAGATAACACATCAGAGTGAAGGCTAGAGGGGTGAACACGGTCTTGGACCCAGCGGGGGTGAATGGGGTGTTTAACCAATTTTACATTTAGTTGCATGAGTTGGAGCCCCCTGCTGCAATGGAGGGGAATGAGACAATTCTTGGAGGGTTTGGGGTGTCCGAAGGTGGAGGAAGGGTTGGTGGAGGGGCTGGGAGCTCCGATTGGGATTGTGGAAGTAGTAGAAGGATATGAGGCCATGCAGCTGGCAAGGCCCCGGGCCAGACGGATACCCACTGGAATTCTATAAGAAGTTTTCTGGGGTGCTGGGTTCGCTACTGGTGAGGGCATTTAATGAGGCACAGGAATGGGGTGTTTTTCACCAACAATGTTTGATCTCATTGCTCTTGAAGCGGGAGAAGGACCCAGAACAATGCGGGTCATACAAACCAATCTCCCAACTAAATGTTGACACCAAATTGCTGGCCAAGATTTTAGCCTCAAGAATAGAGGATGGTGTACTGGGGGTGAAAGGGAAGGACCAGACGGGATTTGTCAAAGGCAAGCAGTTAACGGCCAACGTCAGCAGGCTCTTGAATGTCATCATGGTGCCCTCCGTAGGGAGGGAGGTGGAGGTGGTGGTCGCTATGGACGAGGACAAGGCCTTCGACCGGGTGGAGTGGGAGTATTTGTGGGAGGTCCTGGAGCAGTTTGGGCAGGGCTTCGTATATTGTGTCTGGTTGCTGTACCAGGGCGCCGGTGGCGGACGACCCGGGTGAGTTCGGGCTACTTTAGACTACACCGGGGGACAAGACAGGGATGTCCACTCTCCCCACTGTTGTTTGCCTTGGCTATAGAGCCATTGGCGATGGCGCTGCGAGCGTCAAAGGACTAAAAAGGGGTAGTCTGGGGGGGGGGGGGGGGGGGGGGGGGGGGGGTGTAACACAGGGTCTCATTATATGCGGACGACATACTCCTGTATATTTCTGACCCATTAGGGGGGATGGGAGAGATTATGAGGATCTTAGGAGAATTTGGCCGGTTCTCGGGATATAAATTGAAAATGGGTAAGAGTGAGGTTTTTGTGATCCAGGCAAGGGAACAGGAGAAGAGGCTGGGAAAGTTGCCATTTAAAGTGCTGGGATGGAGTTTTCGATATTTGGGTATTCAGGTGGCACGGGGATGGGAGCAGTTACATAAATTAAATTTGACCCGTTAGTTGAACAAATGAAGGAGGGCTTTCGGAGTTGGGACATGTTCCCGTTGTCATTGGCGGGGAGGGTACAGACCATAAAAATGACGCTTCTACTGAGATTTTTGTTTGTTTTCCAGTGTCTCCCTATTTTTATACCAAAGGCCTTTTTTAAGTGGAGTAATGCAGTGATCTCTGGGTTGTGTGGGCAGGTAAAACCCTGCAAGTAAGGAAAGTGCTGCTGGAGGGGAGCTGGAGGGGAGGAGGGGGGGTGGGTTGGCCCTACCGAACTTCAGGAACTATTAATGGGCAGCAAATATAGCCATGATCAGGAAGTGGGTAGTGGGGAAGGGGTTGGTATGGAAACGGGTACAGGCGGCATCATGTAGGGGCACAAGTTTAGGAGCACTGGTAACGGCACCTCTGCCGTTCATAAAGATAGCAATTAAGGGTTACTGTATTCACTGCATTGAGCAGCATTGTTTAAGGGGTAATGGTGGGTAACGGCGGCACGGTGGCACAGTGGATAGCATTGTGGCTTCACTGCACCAGGGTCCCAGGTTCGATTCCCCGCTGGGTCACTGTCTGTGCGGAGTCTGCACGTTCTCCCCGTGTCTGCGTTGGTTTCCTCCGGGTGCTCCGGTTTCCTTCTACAGTCCAAAGATGTGCAGGTTAGGTGGTTTGGCCATGATAAATTGCCCTTAGTGTCCAAAAATGTTAGGAGGGGTTATTGGGTTATGGGGATAGGATGGAAGTGAGGCCTTAAGTGGGTTGGTGCAGACTTGATGGGCCGAATGGCCTCCTTCTGCACTGTATGTTCTATGTAATCTATGTAATCTATGTTCTCGCCAGCCTGGTACTCCACAAGCCCGGTGGTAGTAACGGTCCTGAGAGTTTGAGGACAGTGGCGGAAGCATAGGGGAGTGGGGGGAGGGTTGGTGTGGGCTCCAATTTGTAGTAATCACCAGCTTGTGCCAGGGAGGATGGATGGGAGGTTTCGGAGTTGGCAAACAGCAGGGATTGAGAGGCTGGGGAATCTCTTTATCGATGGGAGCTTTCCTCGTTTGGAGGATTTGGAGGAGGAGTTTGAATTGCTGGGTGGGAATGGATTTTGTTATCTGCAGGTGAGGGACTTTGTACGAAGGAAAGTTTCGAGCTTTCTGCTTCTAACGCCACAGGGGATACAGGAGGAGGTAGTTTCAAAAATGGAGGTGGGGGAAGGCAAGGTCTCAGAAATTTATAAAGAGTTCATGGAGTGGGAGGGAACACAGATAGGGGAGGTAAAGCGCACGTGGGAAGATGAGCAAGGTAAGGAGCTAGAGGCAGGTCTATGAGAGGATGCATTGAATAAAGTCAACACATTCTCATCATGTGCCATGCTCAGCCTGATACAATTCAAGGTAGTCCACCGGGTGGCCGGATGAGCAGGTTTTTTTGGGGTAGAGGACAGGTGTGTGAGTTGTGCATGAGGGCCCGCAAACCATATCCACATGTTTTGGGCGTGTCCGAAGCTCAGGGGATTCCGGCAGGGATTTGCTGATGTCATGTCCACGGTGCTAAAAACAAGAGTGGCGCCAAGTCTAGAGGTGGCGATCTTTGGAGTGTCGTAAGACCCGGGAGTCCAGGGGGCGAGAGAGGCTGACGTTTTGGCCTTTGCCTCCTTGAAAGCTTGGAGACGAATCCTATTATCCTGGAGGGACTCCAAGCCCCTAAAATCAGGGGTTTGGGTTAGTGACATGGTGGGATTTCTCAGGCTTGAGAAAATTAAGTTCGCTCTGAGAGGATCAACGTTAGGGTTAGTCCGTAGGTGGCAGCTGTTTATCGACTTATTCAGGGAAAACTTAACTGTCAGCAGATACAATGAGGGTGGGGTTAGGGATAAAGGGGGGCAGAGGAAGTTAGTTTAGTTTAATTTAGTTCAATTTAGGCAGGATCAGCGAGAGGAGATGGAGGGACTTGGGGATTGTGTGTACAAGCTATGTTGGTGGGGTATGGTTGTTGGTTGGGGGTGGTGTTATGCACTGAATTCTGTTTACATTTGTATCTTTTGTTGTGAGAAAACCATAAATGCTTTAATAAAATGTTTGTTTATAAAAAAAAGAAAGTGAGCCTGGGGAATTAATAATGGAAAATAAGGAGATGACAAATGAATTGAACTAAGGAATTTGATAGATCTTCACTAGAGGATACAAGCAACATCCCAGAAATCGCTGTGAATCAGGAAATGAAAAGGAGGGTATTAGATTCCCAGACCAACCCCTAACAGTGGCTCGGATACCGGACAGAAACCCCAATAGTTTATTTTAATTTTGTAAGACTGTGAAGGAAGGATACCTCACTCCAGGAGTGAATTCACAAAGAAATATGGATATGGGATATTAAAACAAACTTTATTACTAACACAGTATTCAAATATCTTCAACATCACGCCAGAAAATATCTTACCATTACACCTTAAACAATGCTGTCAATGCAGTGAATACAGTAACCCTTAATTGCTATCTTTATTCCCACTCAAACAACAAGAAAACATCTAAGCTTTCAATCCACTTTTAAATACAGTTAGTTATCAGGAATACCTGCTTTACAGAGATGTTCTTTGAGATGTTCTTTGAGACTGTTTTAAAGAAAATCCTGTCAGAATCATGCACAAAATGTGGTTGTATTTCTTCAGTTGCTGCTTCAGCTTGTATGAGCTCACCTTTTAATCACACTCTTCTGAACTGCTTGGAAAGAAAACTCTAATCCATCTACAAACATATCTTTTAACTAAGCTGAGATGCTTCACTGCTGCTCACATCTCCAACTAACACTCAACTAAAACTGTTTTTTTTATAAGTGCCTGATACCTTGGCACCTACCAGTAATTATCTTGCCAAACAGTTGTATCACCCTGGGCTAGTACACAGTCCATTCCAGCCCCACTTGAACCAAAGTCGCAACGCAATTGAAATTAACTACTTATTCTTCGAAAATACCTAAAGTCTTTGGTCTTTGGCTGCCCAACAACAACAGTCACCAAGTTCGTGAATTTAAACAATTTTTTTCATTAATAACAATAACTATAATAAAATAGGCAACAAATACAACTGGTTATAATAATAATCTTTATTGTCACAAGTAGGCTTACAGTAACACTGAAATGAAGTTACTGTGAAAATCCCCTAGTCGCCATACTCCGGCGCCTGCTTGGGTACACAGAGGGAGAATTCAGAATGTCCAATTCACCTAACAGCACGTCTTTCGGGACCTGTGGAGGAAATTGGAACACTCTGCCCTCTGACTGTGCAGCCTTCGGCTGCTCCTATCTCCACCTGCTACACCGAATGAGATGTGTGGTGTCCCAGGAGCCTCCTCGGTAGTCTGCCCAACCGAGATGATGGTCTCTGGGATGGCGGAGGGTGTTGGAGACAGTTGTGACGGAAAGTACGTGTCCTCCTCCGACCCGAGCTCCGGGTGTCCTGAGTCTCGGGCAGAATCCTGGTGTTCAGGTTGCTCTCTCCGTTAGTGCTCGGCTATCTGAGAGGCAGTAGCTCTGGCACTAGCTGGGAGCGGGGGACACTGGATGGACCGACCCCAGCTCCGACAAGTCCTGTAAGACGCAAGACGACATGTATGATTAGCCAGCGGGCCGGGTGGGGTGGAGGGGGGGGGGGGGGGTGGGTGGGGGGGGGGGGGGGGGGGAACACACACAACAACACCATTAGATGGTCCAATGCATGCAGTCTAGGGGTTGGGTAGGTGGTGACCTCAGTGGCCAGGGCACCCGGGCATGTGTGCTGGCATATGGGGCAGGGTGGGGTTTGGCTGTACCCTGGGGGAGAGGGGCTGGGTTACGGGCATGTGGGGGGCAGGGTTAGTGCCAGGGGTATGGAGCAGTTGACTCACCCTGGCCCCCCTGAGACGGTCGTGAAGTTTCTTGCAGCACTGCTGGCCAGTCCAGACAACGTTGCCCACGCCGCTGACTGCCTCTCCTACCTGTGCCCGGTCACGGCGAACGGCGGCACCTGGCGGCCTTCCTCCCAGGCCAGGATATAGGGTTATTCGTCTCTCCTCCACGATGTCCAGGAGGGTCTCCAGCTCAGCGTCCCTGAGCCGTGGCGCTGCTCTCCTTCCAGCCATCTTGTTGGCTGGGATGGTGTGTGTGGGGAGAGGGACAGTTTGAGTGCGGCTGCGGCATGTGTGCCAATCACTGACCCGGCGAATCCGGCGCCCATTTTCATGGTATTGATTGCGTTCCCCGTGGGGATGGTGCTAGCCCATTTAAAGTAGCTGAATCGGTACAGCTGTTGCGCTGATTTCTCTGCCATAAATACCAAATACAAAAATAGGGAGGTTATGCTTCAATTGTACAGGGCATTGGTGAGACCACATCTGGAGTATTTAAGGATGGATGTAAATGAATGCATGTACCAAATTCGCGACAGCGCTGGCCCCGCACCTGCGGGACATGTTCACAGACTCGCTAGCTAGGGGCACACTGCCACCCACGCTAGCACAGGCCTCAATCTCGCTGATACCTAAGAAAGACAAAGACCCAATGGAATGTGGGTCATACAGACCCATATCTCTGCTGAATGCAGGCGGCAAAATACTGGCCAAAATCCTAGCCAAAAGCCTCGAAAATTGTGTACCCGAGGTGGTCAAAGAGGACCAGACGGGCTTCGTCAAAGGTAGACAGCTTACCTCGATCATCAGGCGCCTGCTGAACGTGATAATGACCCCCTCTGGGGAGAGAACACAAGAGGTGATCGTCTCCCTGGACGCAGAAAAGGCCTTCGACAGAGTCGAATGGAAATACCTCATAGAGGTACTGGAGCGGTTCGGGCTTGGAACAGGGTTCACCGCTTGGGTAAAGCTCCTATACAACGCTCCCATGGCGAGCGTACGGACCAACAATACCAACTCCCAATACTTCCAGCTGCATAGGGGCACCAGACAAGGATGCCCACTGTCCCCGCTGCTGTTCGCACTAGCAATCGAACCGCTAGCAATCGCGCTCAGGGCAGCAAGAAATTGGAGGGGGATCCGAAGGGGAGGCAGAGAGCACAGAGTCTCACTCTATGCAGATGACCTGCTCCTCTACATCTCGGACCCACAGAGCAGCATGGACAGAATCATTCCACTCCTGAAAGAGTTTGGAGCCTTCTCGGGCCACAAACTCAACATGAGCAAAAGCGAGATCTTCCCAGTACACCCGCAAGGTGGGGGGGAATGCTAGGATCCCAAAGAAAGTCCTACAAAACAAAATCCAGTGGGGGGCTAGCCCTCCCAAACCTACAATTCTACCACTGGGCGGCAACAGCTGAGCGAGTAAGGGGGGCCAAGTGGGTGCGCGCGGAGGAGGCCTCCTGTGTGGAGACCTCCCTCCGGGCACTCGCCACGGCAGCACTCCCATCCCCACCCAAAAAACACTCCAGTAGCCCAGTGGTGACAGCCACCCTCCAATCCTGGAACCAACTGCGGCAGCAATTTGGCAAGACCAAAATGTCGGACAAGGCTCCCATCTGCAACAACCATAGGTTCACACCAGCACTGGCTGGCGCCACCTTCAAAAGGTGGAGGCAGGACGGAGGGCCACTGACAGTCAGGGACCTATACACGGACGGCAGGATCGCTACACTGGACGAACTGACAGAGAAATTTTGGCTAGCCAGGGGGAACGAGCTACGGTATCTGCAGCTCAAAAACTTCTTACGAAAGGAGACAAGGACATACCCACAACACGCCATGATAGTAAAAGTTTCTTTCAATACATAAGAAACAAACGACAGGCCAAAGTAGACATTGGGCCAATTCAAACTGATTCAGGAAGGCTAGTGATGGGAGACGAGGAAATGGCTGGAGAACTTAATAAGTACTTTGCGTCTGTCTTCACAGTGGAAGACATGAGTAATATCCCAAAAATTATAGAGGGTCAGGGGGCTGAGTTGAGTATGGTTGCCATTACAAAAGAGATGGTGCTAAAAAAGCTAAAAGGTCTTAAAATTGACAAATCTCCTGGCCCCGATGGGCTACACCCTAGAGTTCTGAGAGAGGTGGCTGAAGAAATAGCGGAAGCGTTGGTTGAGATCTTTCAAAATCACTGGAGTCAGGGAAAGTCCCGGACGATTGGAAGATCGCTGTTGTAACCCCCTTGTTCAAGAAAGGATCAAGACAAAAGATGGAAAATTATAGGCCAATTAGCCTAACCTCGGTTGTTGGTAAAATTCTAGAATCGATCGTTAAGGATGAGATTTCTAAATTCTTGGAAGAGCAGGGTCGGATTAGAACAAGTCAACATGGATTTAGTAAGGGGAGGTCGTGCCTGACGAACCTGTTAGAATTCTTTGAGGAGGTGACAAGTAGGTTAGACCAGGGAAACCCAGTGGATGTGGTCTATCTGGATTTCCAAAAGGCCTTTGATAAGGTGCCACACAGGAGGCTGCTGAGTAAGGTGAGGGCCCATGGTGTTCGAGGTGAGCTACTGGCATGGGTTGAGGATTGGCTGTCTGACAGAAGGCAGAGAGTTGGGATAAAAGGTTCTTTTTCGGAATGGCAGCCGGTGACCAGCGGTGTCCCACAGGGTTCAGTGTTGGGGCCGCAGCTGTCACCATATATATTAATGATCTGGATGAAGGGACTGGGGGCATTCTAGCGAAGTTTGCCGATGATACGAAGTTAGGTGGTCAGGCAGGTAGTGCTGAGGAAGTGGGGAGGCTGCAGAAGGATCTAGACAGTTTGGGAGAGTGGTGCAGGAAATGGCTGATGCAATTCAACGTGAGAAAATGTGAGGTCTTGCACTTTGGAAAAAGAAATCCAAGCATAGACTACTTTCTAAACGGTGAGAAAATTCATAATGCCAAAGTACAAAGGGATCTGGGAGTGCTAGTCGAGGATTCCCTAAAGGTAAACATGCAGGTTGAATCTGTGATTAAGAAAGCGAATGCAATGTTGTCATTTATCTCAAGAGGGTTGGAATATAAAAGCAGCGATGTGCTACTGAGCCTTTATAAGGCTCTGGTTAGGCCCCATTTGGAGTACTGTGCCCAGTTTTGGGCCCCACATCTCAGGAAGGACATACTGGCACTGGCGCGTGTCCAGCGGAGATTCACACGGATGATCCCTGAATGGCGGGTCTAACATATGATGAACGGCTGAGGATCCTGGGATTGTATTCATTGGAGTTTAGAAGGTTAAGGGGAGATCTAATAGAAACTTACAAGATAATACATGGCTTAGAAAGGGTGGATGCAAAGAAACTGTTTCCGTTAGGCGAGGAGACGAGGACCCGTGGGCACAGCCTTAGAATTAGAGGCGGTAAATTCAGAACAGAAATGCGGAGACATTTCTTCAGCCAGAGAGTGGTGGGCCTGTGGAATTCATTGCCGCAGAGTGCAGTGGAGGCCGGGATGCTAAATGGCTTCAAGGCAGAGATAGATAAATTCTTGATGTCGCGAGGAATTAAGGGCTACGGGGAGAATGCTGGTAGGTGGAGTTGAAATGCCCATCAGCCATGATTGAATGGCGGAGTGGACTCGATGGGCCGAATGGCCTTACTTCCACTCCTATGTCTTATGGTCTTATGGTCTTATGGACAGACACTACTGGAAGACCTACTGGATGCAAGCATCCTAGATAAAGGTGATGGAACCATCAATTCACTAGACACGTGCTTTAAGATTTGAACAATGGTTTTAATCTACTTACAACAGAGCCGGCCTGTTCCGCGTTGAACTCTCGATGAACTGAACGACTGGCTCTGAGCATTGGTATTTATACAGCAGTCCAGGGGGAGGAGTCGTGGGCGGAGCCAAGGGTGGAGCCCTGTACAAACTCCTAAGCATTCCCAGCGCTACTCCCCCTAGTGGTCGGGCAACGCAACTGCGCTTACAAATGCATGGTCTCATGTGTATACAATACAGTGTGAATTACGGAGTTACATTCACTACATTCAGCCCCTACAAAAAAATCAAGTCCGGCGGGGGTGGTGGTTCATAAATTGAGTCTGTCCGGTGGTCGGACTGTCCGCTGCGATCTGCGGAGCACCGGGGTTGCAGCCTCTTGCGGTGGCTGGACGGATGTTGTGGGTTGGAGTACGATGGCGGACTCCAGGGAAAATCTCGTCCGAGCTCCATACCCGTCTGGTTCGACTGGGGACTGGGGGCGCTGGGGGTTAGCCGGTGCGGGCACACGGAACAGGTGGAGCGAGCTAGTGGGCTCGGGAGCGCGAGGGGGCGGCTGGGTTGCCCGGAACCAATGCAGCGAGCTAGTGGGCTCGGGAGCCCGAGGGGGCAGCAGGATGGGGTGTAGGGTGAGGGGTGCATCTGTAGCGACAGAGGGGTGCTGGATCCGGCGGGTACAAGTTCCCGGAGGGATACGGTGTCCTGACGGCCGTCAGGGAACTCGGCGAAGGCGTACTGGGGGTTGGAGTGGAGCAGGCGCACCTTCTCAACAAGGGGGTCGGTTTTGTGCGCCCTGACATGTTTCCTCAGGAGTACAGGGTCTTCAGCCATGCCGGAAGTGAGATCCCCGTTGTAGTGCCCCTGGAAAAACTGAAGAGCCTCTCGTGAGGGGTCTGATTGGTCGCTGTGCATAAGAGGGACCTAATAGCATGGAGCGCGTCTGGGAGGACTTCCTGCCAATGGGAGACTTGGAGATTCCTGGACCGGAGGGTCAGTAGGACGGTCTTCCAGACCGTCGCATTCTCCCTCTCCACCTATCCATTCCCCTGGGGTGTAGCTGGTAGTCCTGCTCGAGGCGATGCCCTTGTCGAGCAGGTACTGACGCAGCTCGTCGCTCATGAAGGACGAACCCTGGTCGCTGTGCACGTAGCTGGGGAAACCAAACAGGGTGAAGATGAAAAAAAAAATGAAATGAAAATGAAAATCGCTTATTGTCACGAGTAGGCTTCAATGAAGTTACTGTGAAAAGCCCCTAGTCGCCACATTCCGGCGCCTGTCCGGGGAGGCTGGTACAGGAATTGAACCGTGCTGCTGGCCTGCTTGGTCTGCTTTAAAAGCCAGCGATTTAGCCCAGTGAGCTAAACCAGCCCCTATGAGCTAAACCAGATACTATGCAGGGCCCTGATGACTGTGTGGGAGGTCATAGAGGGAGAACTCATCTATGATGTTTAAGAAGTAAACGTTCCTGTTAGTTGAGGGGAGTGGCCCTTTGAAATCGATCGCGAGGCGTTCAAAGGGCCTAGAAGCCTTGACCAGTTGGGCCCTGTCTGGTCTATAGAAGTGCGGTTTGCACTCCGCAGAGATCGGGCAGTCTCTGGTGACGGCTTTTACCTTCTCAGTGGTGAAAGGCAGATTTCGGGCTTTGATGTAGTGGGCGAGCTGGGTGACCCCCGGGTGGAAGAGGTCGTTGTGGATGACTTTCAGGCGGTCGATCTGCGCGCTGGCGCATGTCCCGTGGGCATCTGGGGGGCTCGTTGAGCTTCCCTGGTCGATACTTAATATCGTAGCTATAGGTGGAGAGTTCGATCCTCCACCGCAGGATTTTATCATTTTTAATTTTGCCCCTTTGCGAGTTGTCAAACATAAAGGCAACCGATCGTTGGTCGGTGATGAGGGTGAACCTCCTACCTGCGAGGTAGTGCCTCCAGTGACGAATGGCCTCCATAATGGCTTGTGCTTCTTTTTCGACTGCCGAGTGTCGGAGTTCCGAAGCGGAGAGGGTTCGGGAGAAAAATGCAACTGGCCTTCCTGCCTGATTTACGGTGGCTGCTAGAGCTACCTCTGAGGCGTCGCTCTCAACCTGAAAGGGGATGGATTTATCCACCGCCCGCATGGCCACCTTGGCGATGTCCTCCTTGATGCAGTTGAAGGCCTGGCGCGCCTCAGCTGACGGGGTAAATAGTGTGGCCTTAAAGAGTGGGTGGGCTTTGTCCGCATATTGAGGGACCCACTGGGCGTGGTAGGAAAAGAAACCCAAGCACCGTTTGAGGGCCTTGGGACAATGAGGGAGGGTCCGGGTCTGGGCCCAGGACTCTGTTTTCCATGACATAGCCGAGGATGGCTAGTCTGGTTGTGCGGAAAACGCATTTCTCCTTGTTATAAGTGAGGTTTAATTTCTGGAGAAAACGGTAGAAGTTGGCGTCATGGTCCTGCTGGTCATAGCCGCAGATGGTGACATTGTCCAAGTACGGAAACGTGGCTCGCAGCCCGTACTGGTCCACCATTCGGTCTATTGCTCGTTGGAACACCGAAACCCCGTTAGTGACGCCGAAGGGGACCCGGAGGAAATGGAAGAGGCGGCCATCCGCCTCGAACGCCGTGTAGTGGCGGTCCTCTGGGCGGATTGGGAGCTGGTGGTAAGCAGACTTCAGATCCACCGTGGAAAAGATCCTATACTGAGCGATCTGGTTTACCATGTCTACAATCCTGGGGAAGGGATACGCGTCAAGGAGCGTAAATCTATTTATGGTCTGACTATAGTCGACAACCATACGGAATTTTTCACCGGTCTTCACGACCACCACCTGAGCTCTCCAGGTACTGTTGCTGGCCTCTATGATCCCCTCACTGAGAAGCCTTCGGATCTCCGATCTGATGAACACCCTATCCTGCAGGCTGTACTGCCTGCTGCGAGTGGCTACGGGTCTACAGTCCTGTGTGAGATTGGCAAAGAGGGGAGGGGGGAGATTCGCAGCGTGGCGAGGCTGCAGATAGTGAGTGGGGGCAGGGGCCCGCCGAAGCTGAGGGTGACGCTCTTAAGGTTACATTGAAAATCTAGGCCTAATAAGAGTTGAAATTTTGCATAGCTAGCGCCTCGGATTGTGAGTGTCGCGGCGGTGCGCCCCTGGACCTGAACAGAGTGGGAGCCTGAAGCGAGAGACATAGTGTGCCGCACAGGGAAAACGGGGAGTGAACAGCGTCTTGCCAGATCTGGGTGTATGAAGCTCTCAGTACTCCCGGAGTCGAAAAGGCATGGTGTGCTGTACCCGTTGATTTGGACCTCTGTCATCGAGTTTCGCAGATGCTTCGGGCGCGATTGGTCCAGAGTGACTGCGCTGAGTTGCGGGTCGTTGGCGGCTCGATCAGCTGTGCTGGAGTGGTCCCGTGATGACTGCCCTCTGAGTTCGTAGTCATCGGGGTGAGTTTCAGAGTTTGAAGGGGATGGGTCCCAAGATGGCCGCCCCCATGAGTCGCACATGGCCGGCCGCATGGAGGAGGATTGCCAAGATGGTCGCCCCATGAGTCGCACATGTCGGGTGGGGGCGGAGTCGGCATATAGGCAGCAGCATTTCGGGGTCTGCGGGCCTGTGAATTCAGGGAACGAGTGCTTTGAGCCATGGGAGGGTTAGAGGCTGGGGCTTTCTTCGCCAGACACACTCTGGCATAGTGTCCTTTTCGCCCGCAGCTGCTGCAGGTCGCGTTGCGGGCCGGGCAGTGCTGCCCGCGAGTTGCTGATTCTGGCCACAAAAGTGGCAGGCTGGGGCAGCATTGTGGCTGGGTGGGCCGCACAGCGCAGGTCTGGGGGAGTCGCTGGTTGGGGGCCCAGGACAGAGTCGCGGGGTCCGTGGGGAACGAAGGTGAGGCCTGCAAGAAGGTGACCTCCATAGTGGTAGCAAGTTCAACAGTCGCTTCAAGATGTAGGGCCGCCTTTTCCAGCAGTCGCTGGCACACGTAATTTGACCTAAGGCCCGCAACAAAGGCATCGCGTTACAGCAAGTTCTCTATGTTCTGCCGCGGTAACCGCCTGGTAATTACAGTCACTAGATAAACATAATACATAAGAACATAAGAACTAGGAGCAGGAGTAGGCCATCTGGCCCCTCAAGCCTGCTCCGCCATTCAATTAGATCATGGCTGATCTTTTGTGGACTCAGCTCCACTTTCCGGCCCGAACACCATAACCCTTAATCCCTTTATTCTTCAAAAACGATCTATCTTTACCTTAAAAACATGTAATGAAGGAGCCTCAACTGCTTCACTGGGCAAGGAATTCCATAGATTCACAACCCTTTGGGTGAAGAAGTTCCTCCTAAACTCAGTCCTAAATCTACTTCCCCTTATTTTGAGGCTATGTCCCCTAGTTCTGCTGTCACCCGCCAATGGGAAACAACCTGCCCGCATCTATCCTATCTATTCCCTTCATAATTTTAAATGTTTCTATAAGATCCCCCCTCATCCTTCTAAATTCCAACTGAGTACAGTCCCAGTCTACTCAACCTCTCCTCATAATCCAATCCCTTCAGCTCTGGGGTTAACCTAGTGAATCTCCTCTGCACACCCTCCAGCGCCAGTACGTCCTTTCTCAAGTAAGGAGACCAAACTGAACACAATACTCCAGGTGTGGCCGCACTAACACCTTATACAATTGCAACATAACCTCCCTAGTCTTAAACTCCATCCCTCTAGCAATGAAGGACAAAATTCCATTTGCCTTCTTAATCACCTGTTGCACTTGTAACCAACCTTCTGTGACTCATGCACTAGCACACCCAAGTCTCTCTGAACAGCGGCATGCTTTAATATTTTTATTGTTTAAATAATAATTCCGTTTGCTGTTATTCCTACCAAAATGGATAACCTCACATTTGTCAACATTGTATTTCAATCTGCCAGACCCAAGCCCATTCACTTAACCTATCCAAATCCCTCTGCAGACTTCCAGTATCCTCTGCACTTTTCGCTTTACCACTCATCTTAGTGTCATCTGCAAACTTGGGACCACATTGCCCTTGGTCCCAACTCCAAATCATCTATGTAATTGTGAACAATTGTGGGCCCAACACGGATCCCTGAGGGACACCACTAGCTACTGATTGCCAACCAGAGGAAACACCATTTATCCCAACTCTTTGCTTTCTATTAATTAACCAATCCTCTATCCATGCTACTACTTTACCTTAATGTCATGCATCTTATCTTATGCAGCAACCTTTTGTGTGGCACCTTGGCTTTCTGGAAATCCAGATATACCACATCCATCGGCTCCCCGTTATCTACTGCACTGGTAATGTCTCAAAAAATTCCACTAATTAGTTAGGCATGACCTGCCTTTTACGAACCCATGCTGCGTCTGCCCAATGGGACAATTTTCTATCCAGATGCCTCGCAATTTCTTCCTTGATGATAGATTCCAGCATCTTCCCTATTACCGAAGTTAAGCTCACTGGCCTATATTTCCTGCTTCTGCCTACCTCCTTTTTTTAAACAGTGGCGTCACGTTTGCTAATTTCCAATCCACCGGGACCACCCCAGAGTCTAGTGAATTTCGGTAAATTATCACTAGTGCATCCTGCAATTTCCCTAGCCATCTCTTTTAGCACTCTGGGATGCATTCCATCAGGGCCAGGAGACTTGTCTACCTTTAGCCCCATTAGCTTGCCCATCACTCCCTCCTTAGTGATAACAATCCTCTCAAGGTCCTCACCTGTCATAGCCTCATTTCTATCAGTCGCTGGCATGTATTTGTGTCTTCCACTGTGAAGACCGACCCAAAAAACCTGTTCAGTTCACTCAGCCATTTCCTCATTTCCCATTATTAAAAACTCCCTTCTCATCCTCTAAAGGACCAATATTTACCTTAGCCACTCTTTTTTGTCTTATATATTTGTAAAAACTTTTACTGTCTGTTTTTATATTCTGAGCAAGTTTACTCTCATACTCTATCTTACTCTTCTTTATAGCTTTGTTAGTAGCTTTCTGTTGCCCCCTAAAGATTTCCCAGTCCTCTAATCTCCCAGCAATCTTTGCCACTTTATATGCTTTTTCCTTCAATTTGATACTCTCCCTTATTTCCTTAGATATCCACGGTCGATTTTCCCTCTTTCTTCCGTCCTTCCTTTTTGTTGGTATATACCTTTGCTGAGCACTGTGAAAAATCGCTTGGAAGGTTCTCCACTGTTCCTCAACTATTCCTGATTTCCACCCAAATGGATTCAACCTTATCCTCCATAGCACCGATGTCATCCCTTACTATTGCCCGGATGTCATCCTTAAATAACAGAGCAACACCACCTCCCTTACCATCCACTCTGTCCTTCCAAATAGTTTGATACCCTCGGATATTTAACTCCCAGTCGTGACCATCCTTTAACCATGTTTCAGTAAAGTCTTAGCTCCCAGTCTACCTTAGCTAGTTCTTCTCTCATCCCCTTGTAATCTCCTTTGTTTAAACACAAAACACTAGTATTTGATTTTACTTTCTCACCCTCCATCTGTATTTTAAATTCCACCCATATTGTGATCGCTCCTTCCGAGAGGATCCCTAACTATGAGATCATGAATCAATCCTGTCTCATTACACAGGACAAGATCTAGGACCGCTTGTTCCCTCGTAGGTTCCATTACATACTGTTCTAGGAAACTATCGCGGATACATTCTATAAATCCTCATCACGGTTGCCTTGACCGACCTGGTTAAACCAATCGACATGTAGATTAAAATCCCCCATGATAACTGCTGTACCATTTCTACATGCATCAGTTATTTCTTTGTTTTATTGCCTGCCCCACCATCTCGTTACTATTTGGTGGCCGATAGACTACTCCTATCAGTGACTTTTTCGCCTTACTATTCCTGATTTCCACCCAAATGGATTCAACCTTATCCTCCATAGCCCGATGTCATCCCTTACTATTGCCCGGATGTCATCCTTAAATAACAGAGCAACACCACCTCCCTTACCATCCACTCTGTCCTTCCGAATAGTTTGATACCCTCGGATATTTAACTCCCAGTCGTGACCATCCATTAACCATGTTTCAGTAATGGCCACTAAATCATAGTCATTCACGATGATTTGTGCCACCAACTAATTTACTTTATTCCGAATACTACGAGCATTCAGGTAAAGTACACTTATGTTGGTTTTTTTACCTCTGTTTTGAATCTTAACATCTCCAGTTTTATTCCTTTTGTTATTACTGGGCCTATTCACTGTGCTCCCCTCAGTCACTGTACCTTGTACTGTCGCCCTTATTGATTTCTGACTATGTCTTCTCTGCCTTGCACTTTTCCCCTTACTTCCTTTTGTTTCTGTCCCTGTTTTACTACCTTCCAACTTCCTGCATTGGTTCCCATCCCCTGCCACATTAGTTTAAACCCTCCCCAACAGCTCTAGAAAACAACTCTAGAGGACATCGGTTCCAGTCCTGCCCAAGTGCAGACAGTCCGGTTTGTACTGGTCCCACCTTCCCCAGAACCGGTCCCAATGCCCCAGGAATTTGAATCCCTCCCTCTTGCACCATCTCTCGAGCCACGCATTCATCCTATCTATCCTGACATTCCTACTCTGACTAGCTCGTGGCACTGGTAGCAATCCTGAGATTACTACCTTTGAGGTCCTACTTTTTAGTTTAACTCCTAACTCCCTGAATTCCGCTTGTAGGACCTCATCCCGTTTTTTACCTATATCGTTGGTGCCTATGTGCACCACGACAGCTGGCTGTTCACCCTCCCCCCCCCCCCAGAATGTCCTGCAGCCGCTCCGAGACATCCTTGACCCTTGCACCAGGGAGGCAAACATACCATCCTGGAGTCTCGATTGCGTCCACAGAACCGCCTGTCTATTCCCCTTACGATCGAGTCCCCTATCACTATAGCCCTGCCATTTTTCTTCCTGCCCTGCTGTGCAGCAGAGCCAGCCACGATGCCATGAACCTGGCTGCTGCTGCCTTCCCCTGGTGAGCCATCTCCCTCAACAGTATCCAAAGCGGTATATCTGTTTTGCAGGGAGATGACCGCAGGGGACACCTGCACTGCCTTCCTACTCTTGCTCTTTCTTTTGGTCACCCATTTTCTATCTCCCTCAGTAACCTTCACCTGCGGTGTGACCAACTCGCTAAACGTGCTATCCACGACCTCCTCAGCATCGCGGATGCTCCAAAGTGAGTCCATCCGCAGCTCCAGAGCCGTCAAGCGGTCTAACAAGAGCTGCAACTGAACACACTTCTTGCACGTGAAGGAGCCAGGGACAGTGGACGTGTCCCTGAGCTCCCACATCGCACACGAGGAGCATGACATGGGTCTGGGATCTCCTGCCATGTCTTAAACCCTTGGTAAACTTAAACAACTACAATTTCAAAATAAAAATAAATAAATTAGACAATGAAAAGAAAAAGAGAGACTACTTACCAGTCACTTACCAGGGTTAAAAGCACCTCCTCACACTCTGCACCGAATTACCTCACTGCACCAAATTACCAAGTTTCAATCTCCCACTCTGTATGAGTCTCACTCCGGATGAGTCTCCTGGAAAAGTGCTCGCTTCTCTCAGGAGTTCTGCGAGCAATTCCGTAGGCCGCTGGCGGCGAGTAGTAAACACGTGTCGCGCGTAGACCTCATTTATAGGCCTTATATACATTTTGTCGAGTAGCGCTAGGGCTTCAGTATACAAACCGGCGCAGTTTAGTTGAGTAGAGATTCTGTGGCTCACCCTCACGTGCAGTAGGCTCAGTTTCTGCTCCTCTGTTGTTTCGGCTGTGCTTGCTTCCGCCAGGTAGGCTTTAAAACACCGCAGCCAATGAGAAAAAAATTATTTTGCCACTGCATCCTGTGGGTCGAGTTCCAGTCGCTCAGGCTTGAGGGATGATTCCAATATTGATCCTGACTGTTTCTTAAGTAGATTAAATTGATGGAACCATCAATTCACTAGACACGTGCTTTAAGATATGAACAGTGGTTTTAATCTAATTACAACAGAGCCAGCCTGTTCCGTGTTGAACTCTCGATGAACTGAACGACTGGCTCTGAGCATTGGTATTTATACAGCAGTCCAGGGGAGGAGTTGTGGGCAGAGCCAAGGGTGGAGCCCTGTACAAACTCCTAAGCATTCCCAGCGCTACTCCCCCTAGTGATCGGGCAACGCAACTGCGCTTACAAATGCATGGTCTCATGTATATACAATACAGTGTGAATTACAGAGTTACATTCACAACAAAAGGGAACTGTAGCGACATGTATGACCGACTGGTAGAAAGGGTCGACACCATACTTGACGCAACAAGAAAGAAATGGGAGGAGGACCTGGGGATTAAGATAGGGTGGGGACTCTGGAGCGAGGCACTGCATAGGGTCAACTCCACCGCCACGTGCGCAGGGCTCAGCCTGACGCAACTAAAAGTGGTACATAGAGCCCACTTAACAAGAACCCGTATGAGTAGGTTCTTCCCGGAGGTGGAGGACAGATGTGAACGGTGCCAAAGAGGCCCGGCCAACCACGCCCACATGGTCTGGTCTTGCCCCAGCATGGGTTGGTACCTGGGATCTCGATGTTGTGGCGATTTCGGAGACATGGGTAGAGCAGGGACAGGAATAGTTGTTGGAGGTTCCAGGATTTAGATGTTTCTGTAAGAACAGAGAAGGGGGCAAAAGAGGGGGAGGTGTGGCGCTGCTAGTCAAGGACAGTATTACGGTGGCGGAAAGGATGCTAGATGGGGACTCTTCTTCCGAGGTAGTATGGGCTGAGGTTAGAAACAGGAAAGGAGAGGTCACCCTGTTGGGAGTTTTCTATAGGCCACCTAATAGTTCTAGGGATGTAGAGGAAAGGATGGCGAAGATGATTCTGGAAAAGAGCGAAAGTAACAGGGTAGTTGTTATGGGAGACTTTAACTTTCCAAATATTGACTGGAAAAGATATAGTTCGAGTACATTAGATGGGTCGTTCTTTGTACAATGTGTGCAGGAGGGTTTCCTGACACAATATGTTGACAGGCCAACAAAAGGCGAGGCCACATTGGATTTGGTTTTGGGTAATGAACCAGGCCAGGTGTTAGATCTGGAGGTAGGTGAGCACTTTGGAAACAGTGACCACAATTCGGTGACCTTTACGTTAGTGATGAAAAGGGATAAGTATACCCCGCAGGGCAAGAGTTATAGCTGGGGAAGGGCAATTATGATGCCATTAGACATGACTTAGGATGTGTAGGTTGGAGAAGTAGGCTGCAAGGGTTGGGCACACTGGATATGTGGAGCTTGTTCAAGGAACAGCTATTGCATGTTCTTGATAAGTACGTACCAGTCAGGCAGGGAGGAAGGGGTCGAGCGAGGGAACCGTGGTTTACCAAAGAAGTGGAATCTCTTGTTAAGAGGAAGAAGGAGGCCTATGTGAAGATGAGGCGTGAAGTTTAAGTTGGGGCGTTTGATAGTTACAAGGAAGCGAGGAAGGATCTAAAGAGAGAGCTGAGACGAGCAAGGAGGGGACATGAGAAGTCTTTGGCAGGTACGATCAAGGAAAACCCAAAAGCTTTCTATAGGTATGTCAGGAATAAAAGAATGACTAGGGTAAGAGTAGGGCCAGTCAAGGACAGTGGTGGGAAGTTGTGTGTGGAGGCTGAGGAGATAAGCGAGATACTAAATGAATACTTTTCGTCAGTATTCACTCAAGAAAAAGATAATATTGTGGAGGAGAATGCTGAGACCCAGGCTATTAGAATAGATGGCATTGAGGTGCGTAGGGAAGAAGTGTTGGCAATTCTGGACAAGGTGAAAATAGATAAGTCCCCGGGGCCTGATGGGATTTATCCTAGGATTCTCTGGGAAGCCAGGGAAGAGATTGCTGAGCCTTTGGCTTTGATTTTTAGGTCATCATTGGCTACCGGAATAGTGCCAGAGGACTGGAGGATAGCAAATGTGGTCCCTTTGTTCAAGAAGGGTAGTAGAGATAACCCCGGTAACTATAGGCCGGTGAGCCTAACGTCTGTGGTGGGTAAAGTCTTGGAGAGGATTATAAAAGATACGATTTATAATCATCTAGATAGGAATAATATGATTAGGGATAGTCAGCATGGTTTTGTGAAGGGTAGGTCATGCCTCACAAACCTTATCGAGTTCTTTGAGAAGGTGACTGAACAGGTAGACGAGGGTAGAGCAGTTGATGTGGTGTATATGGATTTCAGTAAAGCGTTTGATAAGGTTCCCCACAGTCGGCTATTGCAGAAAATACGGAGGCTGGGGATTGAGGGTGATTTAGAGATGTGGATCAGAAATTGGCTAGTTGAAAGAAGACAGAGAGTGGTAGTTGATGGGAAATGTTCAGAATGGAGTTCAGTTACGAGTGGCGTACCACAAGGATCTGTTCTGGGGCCGTTGCTGTTTGTCATTTTTATAAATGACATAGAGGAGGGCGCAGAAGGATGGGTGAGTAAATTTGCAGACGACACTAAAGTCGGTGGAGTTGTAGACAGTGCGGAAGGATGTTGCAGGTTACAGAGGGACATAGATAAGCTGCAGAGCTGGGCTGAGAGGTGGCAAATGGAGTTTAATGTGGAGAAGTGTGAGGTGATTCACTTTGGAAAGAATAACAGGAATGCGGAATATTTGGCTAATGGTAAAATTCTTGGTAGTGTGGATGAGCAGAGGGATCTCGGTGTCCATGTACATAGATCCCTGAAAGTTGCCACCCAGGTTGATAGGGTTGTGAAGAAGGCCTATGGGGTGTTGGCCTTTATTGGTAGAGGGATTGAGTTCCGGAGCCATGAAGTCATGTTGCAGTTGTACAAAACTCTAGTACGGCCGCATTTGGAGTATTGCGTACAGTTCTGGTCGCCTCATTACAGGAAGGACGTGGAAGCTTTGGAATGGGTGCAGAGGAGATTTACCAGGATGTTGCCTGGTATGGAGGGAAAATCTTATGAGGAAAGGCTGATGGACTTGAGGTTGTTTTCGTTAGAGAGAAGAAGGTTAAGTGGTGACTTAATAGAGGCATACAAAATGATCAGAGGGCTAGATAGGGTGGACAGCGAGAGCCTTCTCCCGCGGATGGAGGTGGCTAGCACGAGGGGACATAGCCTTAAATTGAGGGGTAATAGATATAGGACAGAGGTCAGAGGTGGGTTTTTACGCAAAGAGTGGTGAGGCCGTGGAATGCCCTACCTGCAACAGTAGTGAACTCGCCAACATTGAGGGCATTTAAAAGTTTATTGGATAAGCATATGGATGATAAGGGCATAGTGTCGGTTAGATGGCCTTTCGTTTTTTTTCCATGTCGGTGCAACATCGAGGGCCGAAGGGCCTGTACTGCGCTGTATCGTTCTATGTTCTATGTACTTGTGGAGTACTGGACAGCCTTCTTCGAGGCTATGTCCAAAGTGGTGGGGGTGAGGGTGGAGCCATGCCCGATAGTGGCGGTCTTCGAGGTTTCAGACCAGCCAGATCTATTCCTGGGGAGGAGGGCTGACGCCCTTGCCTTTGCCTCCCTGATCGCCCGGCGTAGAATCCTGTTTGGCTGGCGGTCAGCAGCACCACCCAGAGTTGCAGACTGGCTGTCCGACCTCTCGGAATCTCTCCAAATGGAGAAAATCAAATTCGCCATCCAAGGGTTAGACGACGGCTTCCACAGAACGTGGGAGGCATTCATGCAATTGTTCCGGGACCTGTTTGTGGCCAACGAACAAGAGGAAGAATAGCCGGGTGATCAAGAATCAGGGGGAAATGGTCGGGAGTCGGGGGAAGGTAGCCGGGGCATGGAGGGGAGAGATGGACTGGGAGGGAGGGGGGTGGGGGAACGGCTAAACCTGAGGAGGGAGGGGCTAACCACGGGGGGGGTGGGGGAAGAGGGGGGAAGACAGCTAAACCTGGGGAGAGGGAGGCGAACAGTGGAGGGGGAGGCAGGGAAGCGGGAGCCGGAAGGAGGACACGGGATGCCAAAACGTGCATGACATCTCCAGGAGCAGGGAACGAAGAAACTGGACATGGAGGACGGGAGGAGCGGCAGAAGCGGGGGCGAGCATGGGACGGCAGCGAGACCCGTCCGGGAAGGGTGGGCAACAGCAACACACAGCACAGCCAAATATCGCACACTGTGATTTTCTCCCCGGCACCCAATGGTGTGCTTGCCCCCCCAGTCCCCCCCCCCCCCCCCCCTTGCAGGCAGTCGCCTACTTATGTGGGGTGGGTAATTTTGCCAGATGTACAGAGATGCCGCTGTCGAACTGGTGCACAATACCCCAAAAGTTATTCCATTTCATATGTTATTGTATTTTTTTTTATGTTGGGGTGTGCCATTCTCCTCTAAATGTGTGTATATATATATGTGTTTCTTATTCTGTGTACATAACGGTAATTATACCTTGTTCAAAAAAAACCAATAAAAACATTTATTAAAAAAAAATGAATGCATGTACCCACTGGAGTTTAGAAGAGTAAGAGTCGACTTAAAACCTTTAAGATCCTGAGGGGTATTAACAGTGTAGATGGTGGAGAAGATGTTTCCTGTTGTGGGATCATCTAGCTAGAGCTTCAGGTCACTGTTTAAAAATTTTTTTTTTTTTTTAATTTAGTGTATCCAATTATTTATTTCAATTAAGGGCCAATTTAGCGTGGCCAATTCACCTACCCTGCACATCTTTGGGTTGTGGGGGCGAAACCCACGCAGACACGGGGAGAATGTGCAAACTCCACACGGACAGTGACCCAGGGCCGGGATTCGAACCCGGGTCCTCAGCGCCGTAGGCAGCAATGCTAACCACTGTGCCACCGTGCTGCCCTCACTGTTTAAAAATAAGGGGTCGCTCATTTAAGACAGATGAGGAAATTATTTTTCTGAGGGTGGTAAATCAGGCAACTGATTAAGCTCGGTGGTGACCTTCAGGGGCACTGGCAGGGGATGTCCTCTCAGTTCATGGGGAGTTAGATCCTCTCACAGAATGTGGCAGATACGATCCACATATCTCTGGACAAGTGAAGACGGGTGCGGCATTATCTTTTACCCATCTCCAAGTAGCAAAGTTTTCTTCGGTAAACCCCTTAGGTTTGTCCGAGTTGCACCTGTAGGATGGGTTTAACTTCCTCATCCTCTGCATGTTGCTGGGATTCTCCTGGACCATGGACCTTGAGAACAATGTTCTTTCTCATTTTTACTATCAATGTGTACAATTAATTTTATTATGTGCAAAGTAATATCAAGGTAATATGCACATGTGCATTACCAGTAGAAACATCACATCTATATTTAATAGCTACTTTTGAAAGGTTATCATGGTTGTGGATAGTTGTATTAAAACAAGGGACAATTAACAAGGTGCACTGCTTAAGATGTTAATTTGATATGAAATCAAATATAAAGAAAATTAACACTGCAAAATTTTCAGTTGCTTTTTAGATTCTTACATCATTTATTTTTGCACGGGGAGATAGCGGGAATATGGCATTGAGATAGAGGATCATAGGGCAGCACGGTGGCCTAGTGGTTAGCACAACCGCCTCACGGAGCTGAGGTCCCAGGTTCGATCCCGGCTCTGGGTCACTGTCCGTGTGGAGTTTGCACATTCTCCCCGTGTCTGCGTGGGTTTCGCCCGCACAACCCAAAAATGTGCAGAGTAGGTGGATTGGCCACGCTAAATTGCCCCTTCATTGGAAAAAATAATTGGGTAATCTAAATTTATTAAAAAAAAGAGATAGAGGATCAGCCATGATCATATCGAATAGCGGAGCAGACTCGAAGGGCCTACTCCTGCTCCTATTTTCTATGTCTACGCTTCTCACAGACGAAAATCGCCCTCAACCGCAAAGGACTGCCTCAGATGAACATATGCATTTACTCCTTTGGGGTATGAAACAAAATTATCCATTTTCTTGATTGAGGAAACAAATACTTCATCATTAGTATTGATGCATGAAATAATGGCCGGGATTCTCCATTGCTAGTCTGCCGCCCTGCCGCTACTAGCGAATTTGTCGCTCAGCCAAATCTCCCATTCACTACAGTCAACACGGAGAATCCCGCTGCTGGGATCGACGGAGAATCCAATATATTTATCGTCCATCCCATGAGTGGCGACCAGTGGCAGATTGCTAGTCCATAGCAACTTACTTTCACTGTAATTCCAAAGCCTTCCCTCCCTCCGTCTCGACAAACCTTCCTGACTCAGTACGGGTGAGACTGAAGAAACCTAGGGACAGCAGTGAGGTGTAAAAGGACGAGAGCAAAGAAGACACACCCCTTTTTACATCACTAGTTGCCATAAAGCGGGTAAGTTTGATTGGACTTGGTTGGATTGAAAGGGAGAACTTAAGTTTCTAAGGGAATGGGATGTGGGGGTGGAGATCCAGGCATCGGCTGGGGTGGGAGCCGGTGTTGGGTCAGGACCAGATATGGGGGGGTGGTTGGCATCGCTCGGATTGGGGGCTCAATCTTTTTTATAGAATTTACAGTGTGGAAAGGGACTATTCGGCCCATCAAGTCTGCACAGGCCCTTCGAAAGAGCTCCCTACCCAAGCCCACACCTCCACCCTATCCCCGTAACCCAGTAACCCCACCTAACCTTTTTGGGCACGAAGGGCAATTTAGCATGGCCAATCCACCTAACCCGCACATCTGGGTATTTAAAATAGTTACTCTGGAGTTAAAGTACTTTTTTTTCTTTCTAACTCTTTCAGAGTAACAATTGGTGTAACATTGGCAGAACCATCTGAAGTTAACAATTTAAATCACTTTGTCGGATGGTTCCCACCGCAAAAATTAAAGCTTGAAATGACTTAATAATAAATAATAATTTAGCCCCTGTTCCCACTCGCCTCCTCCAGCTCACCACTGTGTGGAAGCAATGAGGAGGTGAGTGTGTGGATCAGTAAGGCGGGGGTGACGGTGAATTAGCAAGGGTAGAAGTGACATGGCCATCGGGAAGGAAGCAGGAGTCCCGAATTGCTGCTTTTCTCCTAACCCCTCCCACTTGTTTCGTGTCCTGGTCAAAACTGATTCTGTAAATGTGTGTGTTCCTGGTTGACACTGCGTGTGTTCCCCAGAACTCTGTTGAAGCAGTGTGCATTTTAATACTCCCTATCCTGCAGATGGGGCTATCTGCCGGAGTAGGCTGTTGTATATTTGAGATGTCTCTTGGTTTTCCTACTGAATTTGTTGTTATCCTGCAGGAGACACCCAGCTATAACAAACGTAAATTCGGAAGTGGACAGGACTTGTATCCAGGAAATGTGCAGTTTTTGAAGCAGGAAGAGTTTGAAAGCAGAGATTTTTAAGGGCAGCACTGATTTAACAGAGAACTGAGATTAGATGGAGACTGGCATCGTAGTGGATTGTTCACAAGCAGGTTAATGCTGACAATGGTGAGGGAACTCTGAGATCGGGGAGACTGACCACAGGGAGGCTGAACCCTGTACCCTGAAGGATCAGTGTGTGTGGGTCTGTGCAAAGTTTCCAGTGAGTGTCGGCACTGGCTGCAGAATCGGAGTCCTGGTAAGAGAGCGCAGCTTGTTAGCATTGAGTAATGAGGAATATGAGGCTGTACACTGGAGCGTCCTGACTGACCAGGAGAATCAGACTCTGCTGAGGACTTTACTCTGACTCTAATGATTAACCTTCCTCCCTTTAACACCTCATATCCTGCACGAGAATAACTAGGATGCTGAGGAGCAATCATGTAACGACATGCTACCGTGATAGTCTATCATGCAGATGGAAGAAAGACTTGGATTTAGATAATGATTTTTTTTTTATGATGACAGGACGTTGCAAAGCAATGGAGTGCTTTTCGAAGTCTGGTTACTGTTGTATAGAGGAAAGATGGCAGTCAATTGAGAGGCAACAAACACCCACAAACAGCAATGATCGAGAGACAAACATTAACCAGGATACATCCAAGAGACACTTATTTAACATCTCATTTGAAAACCAGCATCTCTGACAATGCTGCACTCTCTCTGTACTGCATGGAACTCAAAATTTCGGAGGCAGGCACGAGGTTGTCCAACTGTTTGGGGAAGTGAATCTTGATCAGAATGTTAAAATCTCAGGCATGCTGAGAGTATTGTGAGAAATGAGTAGGTCCAGCGTTCCTGAACACATTGATACAGACAGGCAGACAACCGAGCTCTGAGCCCTGGGGCTAGGATGTGTTAAAGTAAAGTTACCATAGTTCCAGATGACCGTAGGCTGCTTTGAAGGGGAGACCTGACTGGTGGTGATTTAACCTGAGGATCACCACACCTCAGGTGAGGGACAGGGTTGGGAAGGTGGAGTAACCTCATGCAGTATGGGAATTGAACCCATGCTGCTGGCTTCACTCTGCATCATGAACCAGCTGTCCAGCTAACTGAGCTAGACCAGTGTATCATAGAATTTACAGTGCAGAAGGAGGCCATTTCGCCTATCGAGTCTGCACCGCCCTTGGAAAGAGCACCCCACTTAAGGCCACCCCATCCCTATAATCCAGCAACCCCACCCAACCTTTTTGAACACTAAGGACAATTTATCATGGCCAATCCACCTAATCTGCACATTTTTGGACTGTGGGAGAACACCAGGAGGAAACCCACGCAGACACGGGGAGAACATGCAGACTCCGCACAGACAGTGACCCAAGCCGGGAATCGAGCCTGGGACCCTGGAGCTGTGAAGCAACTATGCTAATCACTGTGTTACCGTACTGCCCCCATACTGTCATGGGTTCATTTCAGCTCTGGTGAGAGGCAGAAATTGCAGTAATGAAATTTTCACTTCTGTAAATGGAGAACATTTCAAAAAGTAACTTCCTGTTCACACTCTGCATGATCATGGTTGAACTGATTATTGCTTTACTTTCCTACCTGTTCTAATTGACTTCTTTGCTGATCAAAAAATGTAACTTGGCCGTCACATTTTCCTATGTTTCACCTGCCTAGTTTTTATCCATTCGCTTCACCCATTTATGACTCTTTGCACCTTCCTCGCAACCAAATATATAGCCAAATTTTCTGGTGTTACAATACAGTCTGTGAACTATTTGTAACACCAGCAGGGCAGAATGGTAGCATAGTGGTTAGCACAATTGCTTCACAGCTCCAGGGTTCCAGGTTTGATTCCCGGCTGGGTCACTGTCTGTGCGGAGTCTGCACGTTCTCCCCGTGTAGGGTAAATACGTGGGTTTGAGTAGGGTGATCTTTGTAAGGGCCGGTGCAGACCCGATGGGTCAAATGGCCTCCTGCACTATAAATTCTATGATTCTATGAGACCACGGCTATCTTTACTTCATCTGTATTACCGCCTTTGTTCCAATTTTCCCCAAGACAACACAATATTGGCACTCGTGTTGTGTTCTATAACATCTTTCACAACCTCAGGATCTTATTCTTTCTTTGAACTTGTCTCCATGCTGATCTTTATGAACATACAAGATAGGAGCAGAATAGGCCAATCGACCCCTCCAAACTGCTCTACCATTCAATATTATGGTTGATCTGTTTGCGTTTTGATTTTCACATTCCCATCCACCCGCCCCCCTCATAACCTTTGGTTCTCTAGCCTAACAAGGATCTATCTACCTCCACCAGCCACTTGCTGATATCCTGTATTATAAGCCTTGGCCCTTCAGTATTATTTAATCCTAACCCCAGTATATTGGTTAAGTTTTGAATGAATTTTCCAATTCCTAATACAATAAGGATCCACCTGTGTTGTGTGAGTCCAGACATATGGCAATCTGGACATTGCCATCATATTGTGATACGAGGCAGCTTCTCCGCTTACTGCGCAGTAACTCACACTCTACCAACTTATAACAAAAGAGTGAGTGTGGTAATTGGAGCTGATATGATGAAGCTAATTGAGGGAATGCTGCGGTGATGGGTTCAGTGTTGCTGCAGAGACATTGCTCAAAATTATATTCAGGACATTGCAACAGTAACAAGGCATGGTTACAAGATTTTGTGGATCAGAGTTTTCATTGCATCCAGCTGATACACCACTTGATGAATACCTATTACCCCAAATGACATGGCATTTGTTAACTGAGGTACATAGAAACAGGAGGGTGCCGTGGAATTTCAAACCTTTTCCACCAAACAGACCATAATTATTTTCAACTCCATTTACCACCTTTGCTCCGTGTACCATAAGATTGTGTTTTGGATTTTACCCACCAGAGGAAATGCCTAATCTGTCACTATTTTGTTTTCCAATTAAGGGGCAATTTAGCCTGGTCAATCCACCGATCCACCTTTGTGTTGTGGTGCTGAAATCCACGCAGACACTGGGAGAATGGGCAAACTCTACACAGACAGTGACCCGGGGCCGGGATTGAACCCGGGTCCTCGGTGCCGTGAGGCAACAGTGCTAACCATCCCTGCCACCCTCTCTATCACTTATATTTCACTGTAAGAAGTCTTACAATACCAGGTTAAAGTCCAACAGGTTTGATTCAAACATGAGCTTTCGGAGCTCCGAAAGCTAGCATTTGAAACAAACCTGTTGGACTTTAACCTGGTGTTGTAAGACTTCTTACTGTGCTCACCCCAGTCCAACGCCGGCATCTCCACATCATGACTTATATTTCAAGCACTTCAATTAGATCACTCCTTAACCTTAAATTCTTGGAAATAAGCCAGGTTTTGTTCACTGTCCTCCCAATTGAACCGAGTATTATTCTGGTAAATTTACATGTACACATTAACATGCTGATGATACCAAATAACACCTGGTGCTACGAAGAGAGCATTGTACTCATCACATTGCCAGCTAAAGCAGAAATGCCTTGTTAACTAAATCCTTGAAAAGAAGCTGATCCACAGCTACTTAGAATAAAGAAAGAGTCGGACTTCCAGTGGCGAGGGCGAGCAGGGCGGCGGCAGCAAGAAGAGCTCCTGCTGGTGGCCACAAGTTGCGGCGATTTCGGGGAAATCCCCGAGTTTCAACGCAACCCCCCCCTCTCCGACTATCGTCGGCCTCTGGGGCCATCGCGAGCAGCCAGCAGGGCCGGTTTAAAAACCGGTGAAGAACCTCGCGTGGGTGTCGGGTGGCGGGGCTGAGGCGCTGGGCCCACCGCGGTGTCGGGGTCGGAGCAGCGGGGGCGGAGCTACGAGAAGGCCGAAGCGGAAGGCCCGAGACCAGGGCACGATGTAAGTAGGATGTCCCACATCGGATGGCTCCCACCTAGGAGGAAGAAAGAAGGCTGAAGCCTGGTCCCAGGGGAACTCTGGATGAATGCAGAGGAGAAAGAAAGAAGATTTAAGGAAGTTTGGTGAAGTTTTTTTTTCTCTTCCCCCTTTTTTTTTCAAAAGGAAAAAGAATAATTCAGATTGATGAAGGACAGGAGGGTGGAGTTGGAGAGAGGAGAAGAGAAAAAAAGTAAAAAACAATAAGCCGCTAAAGGATGCGAAAAGCAGCTTTGAAGAAAGGAGGAAATGTGGGGTCGCCGCCACTGAAGGAGAAGACGAATAAAAGTGCTGACAGGATGGTGGAAACCGAACTGCAAAGCGGGGTCGCACTATTTACGGTGGAGAAGATGACCGAGGTGATGGCGGTGGAGCTGGAAAAACAGTTTGCGAGGCACATAGGGGCTGGTTTAGCTCACTGGGCTAAATCACTGGCTTTGAAAGCAGACCAAGGCAGGCCAGCAGCACGGTTCGATTCCCGTAACAGCCTCCCCGAACAGGCGCCGGAATGTGGCGACTAGGGGCTTTTCACAGTAACTTCATTGAAGCCTACTTGTGACAATAAGCAATTTTCATTTTCACATGGAGGCCTTGAGGAAGGAGATGGCAGTCGTATTGAAGTCACTGGTGGAGGAGGCAATCGCCCCAGTAGAGGTGGCGGTGGCAAAGGTTTTGGCCGAGGTGAGCGAGCAGGGCGAGAAGGTGGAGGAAGCCGTGTCGCAGCACAGCGACCAACTCACCGCGATGGGGGATGAGCTGCGGAGGGTTGTGGATGTTAACGGAGGACTCCGAGCAAAGCTTGAAGACTTGGAAAACCGCTCAAGGCGGCACAATTTGAGGATTGTGGGTTTGCCCAAAGGGACAGAGGGCCCAAAGCCAACACAAAATTTGCTAAGAAGTTGGCGGAGCTGATGGGGAGAGTGAGAGCCCCTCCCAGTACGAGCTAGACCGAGCCCATCGGTCATTAAGGCCGAAGCCCAAAGTGAACGAGCCGCCAAGGGCAATAATTATCTGCTTCCATAAGTTTTGCATGAAGGAGAAGGTATTAAACTGGGCGAAGCAGAAGCGGGAGGTACTTTGGGATGATACTGCGGTTCGGTTCAACCAGGACTTGACGGTGGAGTTGGCAAAAAGACGAGCGACGTTTGGGCGAGTGAAGGCGACGTTGTACAAGAAGGGGGTACGGTTTGGTATGGTGTACCCAGCGAAGTTGGGGGTAACGTATAACGGCAAAGACTTTTATTTTGAGACAGTGGATGTGGCTGAGGCGTTCGTGAAGGCAGAAGGCTTGGGACAGACATGAAGAGCGGAACTGGAAGAGAGACTGTGGACTGTGTTTGAACAGCCGGAAAATGTATAAATGTTATAACTTTCTTTTACGGATTTGTATTGTAATCTACTTCTCTTTGCATTGTTATAGAGCTTAAGTTAATGGTGGGCTGATTGGCGTTTTGTGTTGCAACGGTTAAATGTTATGTTAATGAATTGTAGGGGTTGGATTGTTGGGTTTGTTTTGTTTCTTTCTCTGGGACTGGGTGGAAGGGGATGATATGTCTTGGCAGGGGGGAGCCACCCGCACTAGCTAGCTAAAGTCAGCTACTGAATGGAGGTGAGGAGAGAGGGGGGCTGCGGACGCTGGAGCCTGGATAGCAGGCGTCAATGGGCCTAGAGGCGAGCGAGAGGGGGGGGGGGGGAAGGGATGGATGTTGAGGAATGTTGTTTCAGGGGGAAATGTAGGGGGGGCTCTCGGGATGGGGGAGAAGGGGTTCGATGTTAACAATGGACAGGGGCGGATCAGGCTTATGGGGCAGGGCCTGGGGATATGATGATGGTGGATAAGAAAGATGGGGGGGGGGGGAGTGAGAGACCCCCAGTAAGGATAGTTACGTGGAACGTGAGAGGGCTAGGAGGTCCGTTCAAGAGGTCAAGGGTGCTTGCGCATCTTAAAAGTTTGAAAACCGATGTGACAATGCTGCAGGAGACTTGAGGGTGAAGGACCAGGTGAGACTTAAAAAGGGCTGGTTTAGCCAAGTGTTTCACTCTGGATTTGATGGAAGGGCTCGAGGGGTAGCGGTGTTGGTCAGCAAAAGGGGACGCTTCCAGATGGAGAAGGTAGTGGCAGATTAGGGGGGTAGATATGTGATTGTGGCCGGGGCGCTGGAGGGGAGAGTAGCGATGTTGTTGAGTGTATACGGTCCCAATTGGGACGATGTGGGATTCGCGAAGAAGGTGTTTGGGGCTTGGACACATACAAGCTGACTGTGGGGGGGGGGGGACTGGAACTTCGTGCAGGAGCCAAGGTTTGACAGATCACGGCCGCGCTCGCTGGTCCCATCGGGGGGCGAAGGCGCTGGCTGGGCTAATGGGAGGGGTGGACCCTTGGAGGTTCCTGCACCCAGCAGAACGGGAGTACTCGTTTTTCTCAGCAGTCCATAAGGCATACCCGCGGATTTACTTTTTTGTGGTGGGAAAGGCTTTGCTGGCTGTGGTCAAGGAGTCGGAATACTCTGCAATTGCAGTGTCAGATCACACTCCACATTGGGTGGATATGGTACTGGAGAAGGGGGTAGTGCAGAGGCCGGCGTGGAAACTGGATGTGGGGCTTTTGGGGAACCAAGTATTCTGTGAGAAAATTGAAAAGGTAATTAAGGAATATGTAAGATTCAACTGTACGGGTGAGGTGTCAATGGCAGTCGTCTGGGAGGCTCTAAAGGCGGTGGTGAGGGGTGAGGTAATTTTGTTCACGGCCAGGGTGGACAAAGAGGAGAGGTTGGAGTGGCAGAGGATAATAGATGAGATGTTGGAGGCAGTTAGGAGTTATGCGGAGGATGGGGACCCAGCGATGCTGGGAAAGAGGAAGGAACTACAGGCGAGCTTCGACCGACTATCCACCAGGAAGGCGGTGCGCCAACTGAGACGAGCAAGAGGTGCAGTTTATGAACATGTATGTTAGCAGGTCAGCTCCGGAGGGAGGCAGCGGCAAGGGAAATTCTTCAGGTAAGGGATAGGGTCGGGAAGTTGGTGGTGGCTCCGGAGCTGATTAACAAGGTTTTTGAGGAATTCTACGTGAGGTTGTACAGGTCAGAGCCACCTGGGGGAGACCGTGAGATGCAGGAATTTCTAGATGGGTTGGAGTACCCGAGGCTAGGGGAGGGAGACAAGGCTACATTAGAAGGAGCAATACTGGAGCAGGAGATAAAAGACGAGATTGGGAGGTGCAGTCGGGGAAGGAGGTAGGGCCGGATGGGTTTCCGGTGGAATATTATAAAAAATTTAACGATAAGTTGGCACCCCTGATGGTGGGGATGTTTGAAGAGGCGATAGGGAAGGGAGTGCTGCCACAAACCTTGGGGCAGGCATCGATTTCACTGTTGCTTAAAAAGGATAAGGATCCGACGGAGTGTGGGTCGTATAGGCCCATTTCACTTTTTAATGTGGACGCAAAGGTATTGGCAAAGGTACTGGTGGGTAGGCTGGAGGGGTGCCTCCCGAAGATGATAGGTGAGGATCAGACAGGGTTCGTGAAAGGGAGGCAGCTGTTTTCGAATATTAGTAGGGTTTTGAACGTCGTTATGGCACCGGCGGAAGGGAAGGAAACAGAGGTGGTAGTGGCACTGGACGCCGAGAAGGCGTTTGATCAGGTAGAGTGGGGGTACTTGATGGCAGTTCTGGAGCGGTTTGGGATTACACCAAGATTTGTGAGCTGGGTAAAGCTATTATTTAAGGAGCTGAAGGCGAGTGTCCGCACGAACAATATCCGTTCGAGATACTTTTCTCTCCACCTTGGGACGAGGCAGGGATGTCCTATGTCCCCCCTGCTGTTTGCACTTGCGATTGAGCCGTTGGCCATCACATTAAGAAGTTCGGGAGCATGGAAAGAAATAGTGCGGTGGGGGATAGAGCATTATATGCCGGCGACTTGCTGCTGTATTTGTCGGAACTGAGTGCATCAATAGGAGGAATGTTGAAGTTACTGCGGGTATTTGGGTCTTTCTCGGGATACAAGCTGAACTTGGACAAGAGTGAGTATTTTGTGGTGTCTCGGGTGGGGGCAGGGGTGGTGGGGCTGCCATTCCGTAGGGCAGGGACTCACTTTAGGTATTTTGGGGTGCAGGTTGCCCGGGAGTGGGGAAGGCTTTGCAGATACAACATCACTAGTTTGGTGGGGAGAGTGAAAGCCGACCTGGCGAGGTGGGATGATCTCCCTCTGTCACTGGCGGGTCGGGTACAGGCGGTTAAAATGAATGTGTTGCCGTGATTTCTGTTTATTTTTCAATGCCTGCCGATTTTCCTGCCAAAGTTTTTTTTTTTTTAGGGGGCTTGAGGGAAGGATTACCTTGTTTATATGGGAAGGGCAGGTGGCCAGAGTGAGGAAGGTGCTGCTACAGAGGGGAAGGCAGGCAGGGGGTCTGGGTCTGCCGAACCTGATATACTACTACTGGGCGGCGAAAGTGGAGAAGGTGTGGAGCTGGGTCCGAGGGGCTGATTCCCAGTGGGTCAGAATGGAGGAGAGTTTGTGCAGGGGATCGGGGCTGAAAGCACTAGCAACGGCCCCGCTCCCGATAGCTCCGGGGAAATACTCAGGGAGTCCGGTAATAGCTTCATTGAGAATCTGGAGGCAGTTTCGCCAACATTTTGGGTTGGGGGCAGGGTCAAGGGAAATACCGATTTGGGAGAACCACAGGTTTGAGCCAGGGAGGTGGGATGGATGTTTTCGGAAATGGGAAGAGAAGGGGATTAAGACGCTAAAAGATTTGTTTCTTCGGGGTTGATTTGCAGGATTGAGGGAGCTGGAAGCGAAGTATGGGCTGGAGCAGGGAGAAGTGTTTAGATATATGCAGGTTCGGGACTTTGCCAGGAAGGAGATACAGAGCTTCCCGGAGGAACCAGCCTCCACGTTATTGGAGGAGGTGCTGGCGGCAAGTGGACTGGAGAAGAGGAAGTGTCAGCGGTTTACGGAGCTATTTTGGAAGAGGATAAGGCACCACTGGAGGGGATCAAAGCAAAGTGGGAGGAAGAGTTGGGGGAGGTTATAGAGGAGGGGGTCTGGTGTGAGGTGCCCCGGAGAGTAAATGCCTCCACCTGATGTGCGAGGTTGGGGCTGATACAGCTGAAGGTGGTGTACAGAGCACACCTCACGAGGGCAAGGATGAGCCGATTCTTTGAAGGAGTAGAAGATGTGTGTGAACGTTGCGGGGGGGAGGAGGAGGAGGAGGAGGAGGGGGGTGTGGGCGCTAATCACGCTCGTATGTATTGGTCCTGTCCAAAGCGAGAGGATTACTGGAAGGAGGTGGTTAGGGTAATTTTCAAAGTGATGTGTGTGAAACTAGACCCGGGTCCCCGGGAGGCCATATTGGGGGTGTCGGACCAGCCAGGGTTGGAAAAGGGTGCGGAGGCAGATATTATAGCTTTCGCCTTGTTGATTGCACGAAGGCGGGTCCTGCTGGGATGGAGAGCAGCCTCTCCACCCTGTGCCCTGGCGTGGCGGGGGGATCTGTTGGAATACTTGACCCTTGAGAAAGTTAAGTTCAAAGGGCAGCACGGTAGCATTGTGGATAGCACAATTGCTTCACAGCTCCAGGTTCGATTCCGGCTTGGGTCACTGTCTGTGTGGAGTCTGTACATCCTCCCCGTGTGTGTGTGGGTTTCCTCCGGGTGCTCTGGTTTCCTCCCACAGTCCAAATTTGTGCAGGTTAGGTGGATTGGCCATGATAAATTGCCCTTAGTGTCCAAAATTGACCTTAGTGTTGGGTGGGGTTACTGGGTTATGGGGATAGGGTGGAGGTGTTGACCTTGGGTAGGGTGCTCTTTCCAAGAGCCGGTGCAGACTCGATGGGCTGAATGGCCTCCTGCACTGTAAATTCTATGATAATGTATGAAACTGAGGGGAAGCTCAGAGGGGTTCTACAAGTCATGGGCACTATTTATTACGCACTTTCAAGAACTGGATAACATCGAACATTAGTTTGGGGGGGATGGGTGGGTGGGTTGTGGGGGAGGGGCTGTGTATATTAAGGATGGCTATGGGTAATCCCTGATTCCTTTTTTGTCATTTGTTTATGTTAACAGGCAGGCTGATGTTTGGGGGTTGGTGGGAGGATGGGATTGTTGTTATTGTTATGGGGTTTGATATATTTGTTGTTGATTATTGTTTGTTGTTGGTGGGTGTAAATTCGGGAGAGAAATTGTGAAAAAGGAGAATAAAAATATTTTTAAAAAAAGAATAACGAAAGAGTCTAATGATGACCACGAAATCATTGTCCATTGTTGTAAAAACTCATCTGGCTCAGTAATGTCCTTTAGTGAAGGAAATCTGCCATCATTACCTGGTCTGGTCAGACACACACCAATGTGTTTGACTCTTAACTTCCATCTCAAATGGCCTAGCAAGTCATTCAGTTCAAGTGCAATTAGGGATGGGCGATAAATGCTGGTCCAGCCAGCGATGCCCACATGCCATGAATGAATAAAAAAAATACTTGGAATGGGATGGGAGGTTTTTGGATTGGTTTTGACAGATGGTGAAAAGTTCCATTGGGTCTTGATCATTCTGTAGATGGTTCTGGATGTGAATTAAATATGATAGACATAATTTCAGGTGTGTTACGATCCCAGTTGATGTTATAAATGGATGGGATAATCCCAGAATGGAATACTAGCTCAAAAGACCCTGGGCAAGATTCTCTGTCTGCCGCACCAGTTTTCTGGTGCGATGTGCCCCCGCCGGCAGGGGATTCTCTGTCCCTGCAGCCGGGCAATGGGATTTTCCATTATGGGCAGCCCCATTCCGCCAGGAATCCCTGGGTGTGGGTGCGCTGCCGGCGCAACGGAGAATCCCACCAGCGGAGAATCCAGCCCCCTAACTTTTATGTTTTTATAAAATGTGGAGGAACAGAGTCACAGGACCACTAATTCATTTTAACAACAAGGAATAAAACATTAATTAAACATGAAAAGTTGGATTATTATACAATAGTCCTTTACTCCCTCCTTAACTAAACCACTGGCTTTAGGATAAACATGGATTACAAAGTAAATCTTAAGCTATAATGATCTCATTAACACAAAGCCCTTTTAAGCACACAAGATGACTGTGGTCAAATACGTGCACTGCACTCTGAACCCAAGTTAGTGTCTGTGGATTTCTCCTCCGAATCCCCCACCCCAACCACCAGATGTTTGTCACATGGGAGTTGCTAAATTCCACTCCCAAAAACACGCTTTAAGTCTTCTCATAATAATGCTTTCCCTTAGCGATTTGCATTCTGAAATCCAGTCCAGGTTTTACAAATGACACTTTCAATCAAAGCTTCTGCTCTCCTTTTTAATAATAAATCTAGTCCAGGATTTCACACAAACTCCTTTAGCATTCCTTTGTTTTAATTGCTGTGCTCACAATTGCTTTAACTTTCGATTCCCAGAAGGTATAAAATGATATCAAACATTTAATCTATCTCTGAAGTTTGCATTGCTACCTTGATGATTGCGTGGAGTTTGCACGTTCTCCCCATGTCTGCATGAGTTTCCTCTGGGTGCTCTGGTTTTCTCCCAAAGTCTAAAGATGTAAAGGCTGGATTGATTGGTTATGCTAAATTTCCCCTTAGTGTCCAGGAATCTGTGGGTTAGGTGTGGTTATGGGGTTGCAGGGGATAGGGTGGGAGCCTGGGTAAGGTGCACTTTCAGAGGGTCAGTGCAGACTCGATGGGCTGAATGGTCTCCTTCAGCACTGTAGGGATTCTATTACTTTACATCTAGTTACTGCGATTGTCTCTTTAATCCAGAACACTTGTTTACTCTTCCTTGAATTCTTCTGAACAATACCCCGGTCTCTGTTCACTCAATTTCCGTACCAGCCTACCTAAACAGCACTGGAATGTGGCAACTCGGGGCTTTTCACAGTACTTCATTTGAAGCCTACATGTGACAATTCATTTCAACTCCAGACTTCATAAACAGCCTTTCATCCCAATTCCCTAGTTATCTGGACTGTATCTTGTTCCTTAGAGAGCTTGCATCTTTGAAACTCCCTTGTCCTATCCAGCTTCTCCTGGCAGAGTTGAGAGCTGTTCCCTTCTCCGTGACCTGGCTCCAACTATTCTGGCTTCCAGTTAAAACTAAGAACAAAGGAAAGCGCTTCCATAAGACCATAAGACATCGGAGCAGAATTAGGCCACTCAGCCATCGAGTCTGCTCCGCCATTCAATCATGGCTGATATTTTCTCATCCCCATTCTCCTGCCTTCTCCCCATAACCCCTGATCCCTCTGGGAAATGGGTCTCTTGCAAAGTAATGCCCCTGCAACGACTATTTATTCTGCACACCATAGCCCTCTCTATACGCACAGTTGGAACTTAACCAACTCCCACAAATACAAACACTATTGTCCTGCATGAATCTGACTATCTTTCCTGGCACTATTAAACCCACGTAAGACTATACCTTATTTCTAATGTTTATCAGTACAAATTTAAATTCCTAAGACTACATAGAACATAGAACAGTACAGCACAGAACAGGCCCTTCGGCCCTCGATGTTGTGCCGAGCAATGATCACCCTACTTAAACCCACGTAACCTGTATACCCGTAACCCAACAATCCCCCCATTAACCTTACACTACGGGCAATTTAGCATGGCCAATCCACCTAACCCGCACATCTTTGGACTGTGGGAGGAAACCGGAGCACCCGGAGGAAACCCACGCACACACAGGGAGGACGTGCAGATTCCACACAGACAGTGACCCAGCCGGGAATCGAACCTGGGACCCTGGAGCTGTGAAGCATTCCTAACATTTAGCATTTGGGGATCAAGGATATTTACATATCTTTACCCCCCCGTGAATCCCTCAGCAGGGCTTATAATATGGTTGATTATTCAGGGGGCTGGATTCTCCCATAAATGGGACTTTGTCCCCGCGCCAGTGTAAAAACGCTGGCGTTTCACTCTAGAGTTTCCTAAAAAAAAAAGGTAAGCCAATTCACTCACCTGCAGGGGGCTAGCAGGGACCCAGAGTGATTCATGCAGCTTTAGCTGTGGAAACGGGCCCCTGCACTTCCGGTTTTGAGTACGCGCATGTGCACGGTGGCGGCCTCCAGCGGCCGCACCGAGTGCATGGCGGACTCGGACCATGGAGGCAGCTGCAGAATGTAGGCCCCCCTGATTGGCTGCGCGCCCGATGATCCAACCAACCCGATCTGTCCCTCCCCCGGCCGCCCATAAGGCCCCCCACGCGAGCTTCCCGAACAGCGATAGATGGTTAGAACCACGCCGTCGGGAACTCGGCCGGTTGGGAGCAGAGGATCGCTGGGCAGGCCTCTAGCAATGGCCCCCCAGCCACGCAGAGTACTCCGCGAACACGCCGATTCTCGGGTCCCAGAGAATTGCCAGGCCCGATTTCGCCGCCCCCACGCCAAACACAATTTTGGGCGGGGCTGCGGAGAATCTAGCTGTGAAAGCAATGGGACTGAAGGGCCAAATGTTCTTTCCTTGAAGTTCAGTAAACAATGTTGACATTTTTGACTTTGAAAGGACTTGGATACAGTGGAACGGGTGAAATTGATCGAATTTAGTGCAAGAAAGTGTAAGTTTGGAAGTGTGAAGAGAGATAATGGGTGGAAATCTCTGTTCCTGCAGCTAAGTGCCGACGCAAGCGTGGGACTCGTGCTATTACAGGACCGGCAAATCAGTGCAAACGCCTCACCGAGTCCAGTACCGGAGCAGGGCTAGCACCAACGCCGCATGAAACGCCCGCGGATTGCGCAGAGAATGGCCGGATCCCAGGCATGCATGCGCATGGCTGATGACCTGCACCGGTCGCGCCGTACTACATGGCGCCAGCCTTGCCTGTAACCTAACCCGCAAACTGCGACCCTACTGCCTACCCTCTGGCCACCTCCCAAAAGTCTCCCCAGCCCTAGCAGACGCCCCCCCCCCCGGCCAGCTGCATGGATCCCGGCCGAGTGTGGTGGTGCTAACACAGTTTGGAGCTGCCATGCTGGCTCAGACCACACGTGTCCCACGCTGTTGGGAACCCGGCCCATTGGGGACGGAGCATGGCAGATGGGTCGGTCGAGGAAGAAATTGCGAGGCATCTGGATAGAAATTGTCCCATTGGGCAGACGCAGCATGGGTTCGTTAAAGGCAGGTCATGCCTAACTAATTTAGTGGAATTTTTTGAGGACATTACCAGTGCAGTAGATAACCGGGAGCCGATGGATGTGGTATATCTGGATTTCCAGAAAGCCTTTGACAAGGTGCCACACAAAAGGTTGCTGCATAAGATAAAGATGCATGGCATTAAGGGTAAAGTAGTAGCATGGATAGAGGATTGGTTAATTAATAGAAAGCAAAGAGTTGGGATAAATGGGTGTTTCTCTGGTTGGCAATCAGTAGCTAGTGGTGTCCCTCAGGGATCCGTGTTGGGCCCACAATTGTTCACAATTTACATTGATGATTTGGAGTTGGGGACCAAGGGCAATGTGTCCAAGTTTGCAGATGACACTAAGGTGAGTGGTAAAGCGAAAAGTGCAGAGGATACTGGAAGTCTGCAGAGGGATTTGGATAGGTTAAGTGAATGGGCTCGGGTCTGGCAGATGGAATACAATGTTGACAAATGTGAGGTTATCCATTTTGGTAGGAATAACAGCAAACGGGATTATTATTTAAACGATAAAATATTAAAGCATGCCGCTGTTCAGAGAGACTTGGGTGTGCTAGTGCATGAGTCACAGAAGGTTGGTTTACAAGTGCAACAGGTGATTAAGAAGGCAAATGGAATTTTGTCCTTCATTGCTGGAGGGATGGAGTTTAAGACTAGGGAGGTTATGTTGCAATTGTATACGGTGTTAGTGCGGCCACACCTGGAGTATTGTGTTCAGTTTTGGTCTCCTTACTTGAGAAAGGACGTACTGGCGCTGGAGGGTGTGCAGAGGAGATTCACTAGGTTAATCCCAGAGCTGAAGGGGTTGGATTATGAGGAGAGGTTGAGTAGACTGGGACTGTACTCGTTGGAATTTAGAAGGATGAGGGGGGATCTTATAGAAACATTTAAAATTATGAAGGGAATAAATAGGATAGATGCGGGCAGGTTGTTTCCACTGGCGGGTGACAGCAGAACTAGGGGGCATACCCTCAAAATAAGGGGAAGTAGATTTAGGACTGAGTTTAGGAGGAACTTCTTCACCCAAAGGGTTGTGAATCTATGGAATTCCTTGCCCAGTGAAGCAGTTGAGGCTCCTTCATTACATGTTTTTAAGGTAAAGATAGATAGTTTTTTGAAGAATAAAGGGATTAAGGGTTATGGTGTTCGGGCCGGAAAGTGGAGCTGAGTCCACAAAAGATCAGCCATGATCTAATTGAATGGCGGAGCAGGCTCGAGGGGCCAGATGGCCTACTCCTGCTCCTAGTTCTTATGTTCTTATGTATGACGTGGCAATGGCGCTGAAGTGCCACATTTCACGACGATGCCATTTTGGTGTGGACAGAGCGTGGCGGACTGGCCTCAAACCGGCGCCAGCCCCAATTTTACAGTCGGAGTCCATTCTCCACCTGATCGGCAAACATGATATCAGCATCGGGCTATGGAGAATCCCATCCAATGGGTGTTATTCAGTAGCTACGTTTCACTGAAGCGAGAGTTCAATAAGGCCGGTGAGTAGCGGGAAAGGCCAAAATTGAGAACCGCTCTGGGCGCCAAACCATTTGCGATGCAACCGGCCCACTCCCCTGGGCGAAATAGGGATCTTGCTGTAGCATGGCAAGGAACTAATTTTCACCACTTAAGCCCTATTTCCATACAATTAACAGGAGTCACCCCTGATCCAATGGCCTCCCGTCATTCATTGGCCTCCCCAGCAAGTGGTCACGCTGACGCTGATATAAAAACGTGAACCTGACAGAAGGGCTGCTGCGGGGACCTTAGAAGGTGAGTGGCCATCTTTGCTGACAGGCAATGAGCTGGAGCCGCTGGGATTGCCGCCCCTGTGCTTGGAGGAGGTTGGGGGGACAGCCGGGGGGGGGTGGGGGGAGGGGGGGGGGGGGGGGGGGGGGGGGGTGCAACCCGAGTTGGGGGTGGGACACCATGGGGGGCTGGGGGTATCAGAGCTGGGGGCGGGGGGGGCTCGTCTTGGGGAGGGGGCAACCCTGTGTGGGACCTCCATGCCAACCCCTGGATCATATGTTCCCCTTCCGGGGGCAACAGTACTCCCTGCCTATCTGACCCAACGACCAGCCATATCTCCCACTGACTGCCGAGGCCTCTGGCTGTTCGGCTGGAGGCTATTGCTAAAAGGGAAATGGCAATCATGATTAAGTGAGCACTTCACAGATGCCAAGTGGACCCGTGGGTGGGCGGGCAATGTAGCATGTGGGCCTCATTGCTTAGCATCCCAATCAGTGCATGGACACTGTGCTTGAACACTGCGAGAGGCAACATCACAGATGCAGCAGCCAACCTCCGTACACCCAGGAGATGGGCTCCAGCCCCGGGCCCATGTCTGAGGCCGGGGTTTGGTGACGTTCTCTTCAGATGTCTAGGTACAGGGTGTGCAGTCTGATGAACAGATCATGTGGGTATCGGCAGAGCGTGCCAGGTGTGGGGGAATGGTGAGCGGTGGGAGGAGGGGACCAGGACCCCATGTTTGGGGAGGGGATAGGGCATGGGATTGGAGGTCAGCCGGCAACGCGGAATAAAGAGTCGGATGTATTTCTGAGGCTGTATAAGGCTCTGGTCAGACCCCATTTGGACCATTGTGAGCAGTTTTGGGCCCCGTATCTAAGGAAGGATGTGCTGGCCTTGGAAAGGTTTCGGAGGAGGTTCACAAGAAAAATCCCTGGAATGAATAACTTGTCGTATGAGGAACGTTTGAGGACTCTGGGTCTGTACTCGTTGGAGTTTAGAAGGATGAGAGGGGATCTTATTGAAACTTACAGGATACTGCGAGGCCTGGATAGAGTGGATGTGGTGAGGATGTTTCCACTTGTAGGAAAAACTAGAACTAGAGGACACAATCTCAGACTAAAGGGCCATCCTTTAAAACAGAGTTCAGGAGGAATTACTTCAGCCAGAGGGTGGTGAATCTGTGGAACTCTTTGCCGCAGAAGGCTGATGAGGCCAATTCACTGAGTGTCTTTAAGACAGAGATAGATAGGTTCTTGATTAATAAGGGGATCAGGGTTGTGGGCAGAAGGCAGGAGGATGGGGATGAGAAAATATCAGCCATGATTGAATGGCGGAGCAGACTCGATGGGCCAAGTGTCCTAATTCTGCTCCTATGTCTAATGGTCCAGGCGCCATTAGGTTGTGGTGAGGGTATTTTAATGTGTCTCGTACAAGTGTATACCACTGCCCCACTCTCCCGGTGATGCCGTCCCATTATTCCCCCCCCCCCCCCCCCCCCCACTACTCCCAATGCACCCTCCCCCACCACATCCCCACACCGCACCCTCCTTAACTCTATCTAGCCCCGCCCCACGCAGTGAGCTCTCAGTGATCCTTAATGTACTTGGCCTTCCTAGCTCTACTGAGCTGTCTATGTGTATCCCCAGGATGCACATCAGAAGTGGACGCAGCTGGCTGTTTACTGCGTCTGTGGCCCGCTGCCCCTGGTGCCGCCCTGTTCCGGATGCCAACTGCGAGACGTGGCCTCGTCAGAGGGGTGGAACCTGGGAGCTGGTGGCTACGGTCGCCAGTTCATAGGATGGGTTTGGGCTGTCGCCCAGCGCCCCCTTCTCCTGGGCTCTGGGGTTTACCTCGGAATGGAGGGGCAGCTGGATTCAGCCCCTGCATCGTCTGTCTCTGCCAACCCTGGCGGCTCCCCAATGTCTGCATCATGGTGTTGGCGCCCTAGGCGATATTCCTCAGTGACTGGGACACATTCCCCAGTGACCGGGCCATGCTTTGCAATGCCCAGTGTTACTGGTCCAAGCTCCGCGGCGTCTCAACATTCCTATCTGAGAGTGGGACATGCCCTGCAGCAGCTCATCAAGGTCAGCCTGGTACTGGGTCATGATGCCAGCGAGTCAGACAGTCTGCCGAGGCCCTCAGCCATGGCCGTCACTGACTGAGCCCTGCTTTGGACACTTCCACAAATGCTGCTGGCATTGTGCACCAGGCTCTCCACTGCGATCGCCAGCCTCGCAGTGTTGGCCTCGGTGTCACGCATTGCTGACATCATCTCCTGTGTCCGTAGCCTCAGGGACTCCTCAAATCGGCTATGGATCTGCTGGATCGTCGCTGATGTCTCCTTCTAAACGTCCCAGCCGCACTCTAAAGTTTCCATCAGCTCCGGGTATACCTGTACCAGAGGCTCAGTATCTGACTGGGACCCAGCTGGGTCCTGGACCCAGCAGACCTCCGACAGCTATCTCGCCCGGTCATTATTGCCTCCACCTGATGTGCATCAGCAACTGTGTGGTTCCCACCAGAATGTGCCCCAGAAGCCTGACCACTAACGTTGCCCCCTGAGGTATGTGTCTCTGTGCTGGTGGAGGGTGGGAATGATAGCTGTGACACATCGATGGTTGCATCCTTTGAGGTGTCCTCCTGGGAGGTGGCGGCGGGGGGCGAGGGGTGTTGGGTGGGGGGGCGGTGTGGGTGGGGGGGGGATGGGTGGGTGGGGGGGGCGATGTGGGGGTGTGGGGGGCGGTGTGGGTGGGGGGGGTGGGTGGGGGGTGGGGGGGCGGTGTGGGTGGGGGGGGTGGGGGGTGGGGGGGCGGTGTGGGTGGGGGGTGGGGGGGGGGGGGGGGGTGGGGGGGTGGGGGAATCACCCCAGTAGAGCTGTTGGCTGGAGGTCCTGTGGGAGAATGGTCACGTGCTCAGTGGGAGGGGTGGGTCAGTCTGTATGGCAATAACAACTCCAGGTAGGGCCCGGTGGATCCTCACCTCTGCGGTGTATGCCAAGTCCCATGTTTGTTACCGCTCTCCAGGGCCCATTCCTCGAAGCTGGTGAGGTTTCTTATATCCTGCACCCAGCCACCAGTCTGGGTGGGACAGCTTCCCCTGTGGAGACACAGAGGGCATCATTAGCCACATGTGTAGTTCACCGTGATGGGTTGGGGGTGGGCTGTGAAGAGGGGGTGGAGAAGGGGGATGTGAAGAACAGGGGTGAAGGAGGGTGGGCGTGGTGGTGGATGTTAACTCACATGTGCAGCCCAGTGTAGGTCATTGACCTTGTTGCGAGATTGGAGGCATGTCCTGGTCATGCTGCCCAAGCTGACGGCACCTGCCACCTCATCCCAGTCAGCACTAGAACATAGAAGATACAGCGCAGAAGGAGGCCATTCGGCCCATCGAGTCTACACCGACCCACGTAAGCCCTCACTTCCACCCTATCCCTGTAACCCAATCACCCCTCCTAACCATTGTGGACACGAAGGGCAATTTAGCATGGTCAATCCACCTAACCCGCACGTCTTTGGACTGTGGGAGGAAACCAGAGCACCCGGAGGAAACCCACGCACACACGGGGAGGACGTGCAGACTCCGCACAGACAGTGACCCAGCCGGGATCCGAACCTGGGACCCTGGCGCTGTGAAGCCACAGTGCTATCCACTTATGCTACCGTGCGGCCCTAGCTGCCCTGTGGTTTACCCTCAGGGACCTTCGGGGGAACATCCCTCGTGGCCTTGACTGCACCTGGCAGCATCCCTAGGTCCGCGTGAGGCCAGTCATCTCGGTGCCATGGCTGTGAGATGGCTGGGGTTTGCTGTGCAAGAGATGGTTAAGCGCTGCTTGACCTTGTTAACGGGGGGGGGCTGGCGAGCGCAGTCCCAAAGAATCAGCTGGCTAGCCTTCATTTGCGGTGTGAAGCCTGTGGGGTCTTGTTAAGTGGACCAATTAACATTGTACTGCATTGCCAGCCTCACCAGACCAGCTTACAGAACTTCCCGCTCGATACCACACTTCCAAACCTTTCCAGAAAATCGTGCCCAATGCGTGGTAAAATAGCCCCATTTTAAAGAGCATACAACAAAAGTGAGCTTGGGATGTTTGGTGGTCAGGATAGATTAGAGGAACCTGGGCTTTATAAATTGAGACCAAAGTTAAGCTGATCTATACAAAAGACTATTTCATCCTAAACTGGAGTATTGTGCCCAACTCTGGGCATTACACGTTAAGAAAAACACAACTTTGGAATGTACAGAAGAGAGACTTCCTCAAATGTAATCCCCATTCAGAAACCAGTTACATGGATAGAGAAACTGGGCATGGTCTCCTTCGAACAGAAAAGGCCAAGAGGAGATTTGGTAAGAGGTGTTTCAAATCAAAGAGTTTAGGTAGTGTAAATAAAGAGAAGTTGTTTCCAATGGTTGAAAGGTCAATCACCAGATGCTGCAGATTTAAGACAATTGACAAAATAAAACATGACATGAGGAAACATTTTTACACTCAGAGTAGTTTGGATTTGGAATGCATCGCCTGATGGGGCAAAATATTTCAGGGGTACGGGTAAATAGAGGGCAGCGGATTGCTTCTGAAAGAGTCGGGTCAGCCCCGATGGGCCAAATGGCCTCCTCCTCTACTCTCAGTCATGTATTCTGACATAAAATTGGGGTTCCATGTTTCATCCAGCACAGGTACTTCACTGGCTGTAAAGCACCTGAGGCTATGAGAGATATTTTATAACTGCAAGTTATTACGCTAGAAATGCACGATCTAGATTATAATTCCTCCTGTATCAAATTGGAGTAAGCAACTCATGTATATCAACTACCCATTGAACCTGAGCAGAGATAACAGGCAACTACTGATAAAGTCTGTTATCATAATACAATGAAGGCTGAAGATCGATCCAATCCTGAATGTGTTTGTAACAAAAGACAGTTCCCCTATAAACGTATCCAATGATCTGAAAAATTGACCTGTGTATTTAAAATGTGGGCAAAACCTTTTGTTCCATTTTGGACAATTTACCACAAATTTTGAATCACATCTGCGACACCTGTTAATAGTTTCCCAGACAGGACTTCCGGTGGTGGCCATGGAGGAGTAGGTCGCGCATTCGGCAGCTTCCGTCTGGAACGGACTCTCGGACCTTTTTTCAGGAGTTTTCACGGACCTTTTGGGGCAGATTGGTAAAGCGAACACTGCCAAAGGGATTCCCTTTCTGTTGTATGGATAGCTGGATCAGGAGTGGCCGGGTTAAGTCCCAACAGACAGAAGCGTGCGGAGCGGGCGCCGAGGCACGGCATGGCGGCTGGTATAGACCAGGGTGCATGGGCGCAGTGGTCACAGGAGCAACAGGAGTTCCTTGGGGGCTGCTTTGCTGATCTTAAAAAGGACATGCTGGCCCCAATGAAGGCATCAATAGACCAAATAATTGCAACTCGAGCAACACAAGGGAAAGCGATTAAGGAGATGGAGAAAAAGCTTCCCGACCATGAGGACGAGTTGGACGTATTGGCCCTTAAGGTGGAGGCGCAGGATGACCTCCACAAGAAGTGGCAGGAGAGGCTGGAGGACCTAGAAAACTGGTCCAGGAGACAGAACTTGAGAATTGTAGGCCTCCCCGAAGGTGTGGAGGGGTCCGATATGGGAGCATTTGTGTCTAAGGTGCTGGAGACGCTGATAGGGACGGGGGTATTCCCTCGACCCCTGGAGCTGGACAGGGCGCGCAGAGCCCTTGCAAGGAAGCACAAGGCGAATGAACCGCTGAGGGCCATGATGGGGAGATTTCATCCCTTCTCGGACAAGGAACTTGTCTTGCGGTGGGCAAAAAAAGAACGGAGCAGCAGATGGGAGAACAGCGTGATACGTATCTACCAGGACGTGGGTGCGGAGCTGGCCAAGAGGCGTGCTGGATTCAACAGGGTGAAGGTGACCCTCTTCAGTAAGGGGGTGAAATTTGGGATGCTACACCTAGCAAGGCTATGGGTCACGTACAAGGAATGGCATCAATATTTTGAGACGCCGGACGAGGCGTGGTCATTCGTCAAACATGAAAAGCTGGACTCGAATTAAAGGACAGTTAAGCTTTGGTGGAATGCAGCGCTGGGGCTGGGTAACACGGTACCGTTTCTAATATAAGATTGTATACGATGTTGGGTGCGTGTAAGGGCTGTGGTGGTGGCTGGAGGGCAAAGTTGAGATACGGAGGGGGGAGGGGGCCCTGTACTTCGTGAGATTTTTTTTTTCCTGGGAAGTTGGAGCCTTGGTTCAACAAGTGTCTCCTCATGGGACAATGTTAGTGGCAGATAAGGGGGGCAGGTATATAATGGTAGAATTGTGGCAGATAAGGGGGGCAGGTATATAATGGTAGAATTGTGGCAGATAAGGGGGGCAGGTATATAATGGTAGAATTGTGGCAGATAAGGGGGGCAGGTATATAATGGTAGAATTGTGGCAGGTAAGGGGGGCAGGTATATAATGGTAGAATTGTGGCAGGTAAGGGGGGCAGGTATATAATGGTAGAATTGTGGCAGATAAGGGGGGCAGGTATATAATGGTGAGTGGAAAGTGGGAGGGGGCCCGGGTGGTGCTGGTTAACGTCTACACTCCGAATGGGATGATGTGGAATTTATAGAGACGCATGCCAGGCAAAATCCCGGACTTAGAGTCACACAACCTGAGTATGGGGGGAGACTTTAACATAGTCATTGACCCCGAGCTGGACTGGTCGAAGTCCAGGACAGGGAAGCGACTGGCAGTGGCTAAGGAACTGAAGGGTGTTATGGATGGTGGGTGGATCCTTGGAGGTTCGCGTGGCCGAGAGCGAAGGAGTTCTCTTTTTTTTCTCCCACATTCATAAGGTTTATTCCCGCATAGACATCTTTGTCTTAAGCAGGGCGTTAATCCCAAAGGTGGTGGGGACAGAATACTCAGCAGTCACAATCTCGGACCATGGCCCGCACTGGGTGGACCTGCGGCTTAGTGAGGAGAGAGGGCAGCACCCACTCTGGAGACTGGATGTGGGGCTGCTGGCGGACGAAGAGGTTTGCGGGCGGATTAGCAGCAACATCCAGAATTACGAAATAGCTGGGGCCTTAACCGATATCTTTGCAGCATCCTTGAGCATGGGTGAGGTCCCGGAGGACTGGAGAATTGCTAATGTTGTCCCTTTGTTTAAGAAGGGTAGCAGGGATAATCCAGGGAATTATAGACCTGTGAGCTTGATGTCAGTGGCAGGCAAACTGTTGGAGAAGATACTGAGGGATAGGATCTATTCACATTTGGAAGAAAATAGACTTACCAGTGATAGGCAGCATGGTTTTGAGCAGGGAAGGTCATGTCTTACAAACCTAATAGAATTCTTTGAGGAAGTGACAAAGTTAATTGATGAGGGAAGGGCTGTAGATGTCATATACATGGACTTCAGTAAGGCATTTGATAAAGTTTCCCATGGAAGGTTGATGGAAAAAGTGAAGTCGTATGGGGTTCAGGGTGTACTAACTAGATGGATAAAGAACTGGCTGGGCAACAGGAGACAGAGAGTAGTGGTGGAAGGGAGTGTCTCAAAATGGAGAAAGGTGACTAGTGGTGTTCCACAGGGATCCGTGCTCGGACCACTGTTGTTTGTGATATACATAAATGATCTGGACGAAGGTATAGGTGGTCTGATGAGCAAGTTTGCAGATGATACTAAGACTGGTGGAGTTGCAGATAGCGAGGCGGACTGTCAGAGAATACAACAAAATATAGATCGATTGGAGAGTTGGGCAGAGAAATGGCAGATGGAGTTCAATCCTGGCAAATGCGAGGTGATGCATTTTGGAAGATCTAACTCAAGAGCAGACTATATGGTCAATGGAAGAGTCCTGGGAAAATTGATGTACAGAAAGATCTGGGAGTTCAGGTCCATTGTACCCTGAAGGTGGCAACGCAGGTCGATAGAGTGGTCAAGAAGGCATACAGCATGCTTGCCTTCATCGGACGGGGTATTGAGTACAAGAGTCGGCAGGTCATGTTACAGTTGTATTGGACTTTGATTAGGCCACATTTGGAATACTGCGTGCAGTTCTGGTCGCCACATTACCAGAAGGATGTGGATGCTTTAGAGAGGGTGCAGAGGAGGTTCACCAGGATGTGAGGGTGCTAGCTATGAAGAAAGGTTGAGTAGATTAGGATTGTTTTCATTGGAAAGACGGAGGTTGAGGGGAGACCTGATTGAGGTCTACAAAATTATGAGAGGTATGGACAGGGTGGATAGCAACAAGCTTTTTCCAAGAGTGGGGGTGTCAGTTACAAGGGGTCACGATTTCAAGGTGAGAGGGGGAAAGTTTAAGGGAGACGTGCGTGGAAAGTTTTTTACGCAGTGGGTGGTGGGTGCCTGGAATGCTTTGCCAGCGGAGGTGGTAGAGGCGGGCATGATAGCATCATTTAAGATGCATCTGTACAGATATATGAACGGGTGGGGAACAGAGAGAAGTAGACCTTGGAAAATAGGCAACAGATTTAGATAAAGGATCTGGATCGGCGCAGGCTGGGAGGGCCGAAGGGCCTGTTCCTGTGCTGTAATTTTCTTTGTTCTTTGTACCTGGAAACAAACGATATGGTGAGGTAGCTGCAGCAACGGTCTGGGAGGCTCTGAAGGCAGTTGTCAGAGGGGAGCTCATCTCAATTCGATCCCATAGGGAAAATAGAGAAAGAGCAAAGAGGGAGAGACTGGTGAAGGAGATACTCCGAGTGGACAGGAGATACGTGGAGGTCCCCGAGGCGGGGCTACTGAGGGAGCGGCAGAGTCTGCAGACGGAGTTTGAACTGCTGACCACAGGGAAAGTGGTAGCACAGCTGAGGAAGGCAAGGCGGCCAGTCTATGAGTACGGGGAGAAAGTGAGTGGAAAGCTGACACATCAACTGTGAAAGAGGGAGGTGGTCAGGGAAATCGGGGGAGCAAAGAATAAGGAGGGTAACATGGTCTTGGATCCAGGGGGGGTGAACGGAGTCTTTAAGGAATTCTACAGTAAACTATATGAGTCGGAGCCCCTGACGGGAGCGGAAGGGATGAGGCAATTTTTGGGGCCGTTGAGGTTTCCAAAGATGGAAGAGGACCTGGTGGAGGGGCTGGGGGCCCCGATTGAATTGGAGGATATTGTCAAGGGTATAGAGGGCATGCAATTGGGTAAAACCCCGGGGCCGGATGGTTACCAGGTAGAATTTTCGGAAATATTGAGCCCACTCCTGATGAGGACCTTCAATGAGGCGAGAAAGGAACCCTCCCCCCAACAATGTCACAGGCCCTGATCTCTCACATTCTTTTTTTTTTAACAAACAATTTTATTGAGGTATTTTTTGGCATTGTAAACAGTTACAGATAACAGAAATATGCAAACATCAACGGAAAATCAATACTTCAATCAAACCATAACGCACATACCCGCTCCTCTCCCATAGAGACTACCTGCCTATTTATTCCTGCTACTCTACTCTAACCTCCCCCCCCCCCGCCCCTGCTGAGGTTCACTCTCCTGCGAAGAAGTCGATGAATGGTGGCCGCCTTCGGGCGAACCCCAGTACAGATCCCCTCAAGGCGAACTTATTTTATTCCGTACCCAGAAAACACGACATGTCCGAAAGCCATAGTTCGGTCTTCGGGGGTTTTGAGTCCCTCCATGCCAGCAGTATTCGTGCCGGGCTATCATAGAACATAGAACAGTACAGCACAGAACAGGCCCTTCGGCCCTCAATGTTGTGCCGAGCCATGATCACCCTACTCAAACCCACGTATCCAACCTATACCCGTAACCCAACAACCCCCCCCTTAACCTTACTTTTTTTTATTAGGACACTACGGGCAATTTAGCATGGCCAATCCACCTAACCCGCACATCTTTGGACTGTGGGAGGAAACCGGAGCACCCGGAGGAAACCCACGCACACAGGGGGAGGACGTGCAGACTCCACACAGACAGTGACCCAGCCGGGAATCGAACCTGGGACCCTGGAGCTGTGAAGCATTTATGCTAACCACCATGCTACCCTGCTGCCCTCCATGCTACCCTGCTGCCCAGGGAAGCAAAGGCCAGAATGTTGGCCTCTTTCTCCCCCTGGACTCCCGGGTCTTCCGAAACCCCAAAGATTGCCACCCCTGGACTCATCACCACCCTTGTTTTCAGCACCCGGGACATGACCCCCGCAAATCCCTCCCAGTACCCCCTAAGCTTTGGGCATGCCCAAAACATGTGAACGTGGTTCGCTGGTCCTCCCCGCATCTAGCGCACTTGTCCTCTACCCCAAAGAATTTGCTCATCCGAGCCACCGTCATGTGGGCCCGGTGAACGACCTTAAACTGAATCAGGCCGAGCCTGGCACATGTTGTGGTTGAGTTTACCCTACTCAGGGCTTCTGCCCACAGCCCGTCCTCCATCTCCCCGCCAAGCTCCTTCTTCTATTTGAGTTTCAGTTCCTCCGTCTGGGACTCTTCCCCCTTCATGAGCACCTTGTAAATATCCGAGACTCTACCCTCTCCTCCTCTCGAGACTATTCTGTCTTGGAACCCTTTTGGCGGGAGGCGTGGGAATGATGGGACCTGTCTGCCTGTAAAGTCCTGCATCTGTAAGTACCTAAAGTCATTTCCCCTTACCAACCCAAATTTCTCCTCCAAACCCCTCAGACTCACAAAGCTCCCCTCCAGGAACATATCGCCCACCCTCCTCACCCCCGCCCGCCGCCATGTTTGAAACCCTCCATCCATGTTCCCGGGGGCGAATCGATGGTTATCAGATATTGGAGCCCAAGGGCAGCACGGTGGCCTAGTGGTTAGCACAACCGCCTCATGGCGCTGAGGTCCCAGGTTCGATCCCGGCTCTGGGTCACTGTCCGTGTGGAGTTTGCACATTCTCCCCCTGTCTGCGTGGGTTTCGCCCCCACAACCCAAAAATGTGCAGAGTAGGTGGATTGGCCACGCTAAATTGCCCCTTAATAGAAAAATAATTGGGTAATCTAAATTTATTTAAAAAAATAATAAAAAAAAAGATATTGGAGCCCAGACCGACACACCTACTTCCCCTACATGCCTCCTCCACTGGCCCCATATCCGCAGGGCCGCCCCACTACTGGGCTGGTGGAGTACCTGGCCGGCGAAAGCGGTAGGAGAGCCGGGACCAGGGCTGCCGAACTGGTGCCCCTGCACAAAGCCGCCTCCACTCGCTCCCAGATAGACCCCGTACCCACCATCCACTTCCTTATCATGGCTATGTTAGCCGCCCAGTAGTAGTTGATCAGGCTTGGCAATGCCAGTCCTCCCTCGCTGCGGCTCCTCTCAAGCATCGCCTTCTTCACCCGCAGGGATTTTCCCGCCCAGACAAAGCTCATGATGATTTTGCCAGTCCTTTTGAAGAAGGACCGTGAGATAAAGATCGGGAGGCACTGGAAGATGAACAAGAATCTAGGGAGGATTGTCATCTTTACAGTCTGCACCCTCCCCGCCAGTGACAGCGGGAGTGCATCCCATCTCCGAAACTCCCTCTTCGTTTGTTCCAACTCCAGTCAAATTTAACTTATGCAACCTGCCCCAGTCTCGCGCCACCTGTATCCCTAAGTACCAGAAACTTTCCTCAACCAGCCTAAATGGCAGCTCCTTCAGTCTATTCTCCTGGCCCCTCGCCTGCACCACAAATACCTCACTCTTGGCCATATTTAATTTGTACCCTGAAAACCGGCCGAACTTCCTCAGTGTTTCCAGTATATTTTCCATCCCGGCCAGTGTGTCCGACACGTACAGGAGCAGGTCGTCCGCATAGAGAGAGACCCTGTGTTCCACCCCTCCCCTAGTCATTCCCTTCCACCCCTTTGCAGCTCTCAACGCAATCGCCAACGGCTCTATGGCCTGCGCGAACAGCAACGGGGAGAGTGGGCATCCCTGTCTGGTCCCGCGATGTAGTCTGAAATAATCTGACATTATCCTGTTCATCCTAACGCTAGCTTTTGGGGCCTGGTACAGTAGTCTGACCCAATTAACCAGTCCCTCCCCGAACCCAAACCGTCCAAGCACCTCCCACAGATAGCCCCACTCCACCCAGTCGAAGGCCTTCTCAGCGTCCATCGCCACCACTACCTCCACCTCCTTGCCCGTCGGGGGCATCATGATCACATTAAGCAATCTTCTCAAGTTAGCTGTCAGCTGCCTGCCTTTCACAAACCCTGTCTGCTCGACCCCAATCACCTCCGGTACGCAGTCCTCAATTCTAATCACTAGGAGCTTGGCATCCACATTGATCAGGGAGATTGGCCTGTATGACCCGCAGCATTCCGGGTCCTTGTCCCGCTTCAATATCAGTGAGATGGTGGCTTGCGACATCATCGGCGGCAGGGTCCCTCTGTCCCTTTCCTCATTAAAAACCCGAGTCAGGACCGTTCCCACTATCTCTGAGAACTTCTTGTAAAACTCTACTGGGTAAACATCCAGCCCCGGGGCTTTCCCGACTGCATGGCCTTTAGGCCCCCCCAATACCTCCTCCGCTCTAATCGGGGCTCCCAGCCCGTCCACTAGTCCCCCGCCTACTTTTGGGATGGTTAGTCTGTCCAGGAACCTTTTCATCTCCTCCGGCTCTTCCGGGGGTTCTGAAGTATACAGCCTTCTATAGAAGTCCCGGAATACCTTATTCAGTCCTGCCGGGAACTCCACTCTGCTCCCCTCCCCATCAACCACTCTACTTATTTCCCTGGCCGCCTCCCTCTTCCTGAGTTGCTGCGCTAGCAATCTGCTGGCCTTCTCCCCATGCTCATACACCACTCCCCTCGCTTTCCTAAGTTGTTCCACGGCCCTACTTGTGGATAGCACCCACAGTTCCACCTGTAATCTCCGTCTCTCCCTGAGTAGGTCCTCCCCCGGGGACTCCGCATGCTCCTCGTCTATCCGGTAAATCTCCCTAACCAATCTGTCCATTTCTGCTCTGTCCGCCCTGACTCTGTGAGCCCGAATTGAGATCAGCTCCCCCCTCACTACTGCCTTCAGCGCCTCCCACAGGGTCGATGCTGAAACCTCGCCCGTATCATTCACCTGCACATAATTTTGCATACACTTCCGAAGTCTCTCACATATCCCCTCCTCTGACAACAGTCCTACGTCTAACCTCCATTGCCGGCGTTGGTAATTCGCCCCCCCCGACCTGCAGGTCCACCCTATGCGGGGCATAGTCCGAGATAGTGATTGCCGAATATTCCGTATTCTTTACCTCCCCTAACAGTCTCTGCTCAAGATAAAGAAATCAATCCTAGACTATACTTTATGAACATGTGAGTAAAACGAGTAGCCCCTTCCCGTCGGCTGTCTGGCTCTCCATGGGTCCACTGCCCCCATTTGCTCCATTAAGCCTTTCAGCTCCCTTGCCATTGCTGGGAGTCTACCCGTTTTGGGACACGACCGGTCCAGCCCCGGGTCAAGGACCGTATTAAAGTCGTCCCCCCCCATTATCAACTTACGTGAGTCTAGGTCCGGGATTTTCCCCAGCACTCTTTTGATAAAGTCAACGTCGTCCCAGTTCGGAGCATATATGTTCACCAGCACCACTCTTCTCCCCTCCAGCTTGCCCCTTACCATAAGGAATCTGCCCCTGCCGTCTCCGACTACGCCCTCCGCCTCAAATTGAACCTGCTTATTGATCATAATTGCTACCCCCCTGGACTTAGAATCCAAGTCAGAGTGGAAGACCTGGCCGATCCAGCCCTTCCTTAGCCCAGTCTGGTCAGACACTTTCAGATGTGTCTCCTGCAGCATACTTACGTGCCCTTTAGAGCCCGCAAGTGCACAAACACACTGCCCTTTTAACCGGCCCATTTAGTCCCCTGACATTCCAGGTGATTAGCCTGGTTGGGGGGCACCCCCACGCCGATCAGCCATAACCTTTCTTGGGCCCGCCCCCGGCCCATGCGCCACGCCATTCTTGGCTCGCCCCTTGGCCGCCTCCACCCCTGACCTCCTCTCCATTATCTACTTCAGATCCCCCCCACGTCAGCAGAATAACTCTTTCTCCCCCCCCCCAGCAACATCCCCCGATAACCCTACCCCTGCCATCTACTGGCTGTATTCTCTCCCCCCCACCTGACTCCCTTGACTAGCCAATCTGCTAGCCCGGTGACTCATCCCTCCGGCGCCCACTTGTCCCATTCCCATTGTTTCCCCGACCTCATCTCCCCACTCATCAGCACACCATCCCCCACTCCCCCCACATCCCCCAGAGGCAAAAGCTGCCCAAAAATACACCACATGGCACCTTTAAAGCAGGAAACAGTCGACCAGCAGTCCAGGCACAGTCGGCATCCCCTCAAACGGTATCTCTCAGACCCTAGCTTGTGTCCATGGGCCCTTTCTTCGAGACCAGCCCCTGATCCCTCGTGAAGTCCATCGCCTCTTTGGGCTCGGAGAAGTAGTGGTGGTTG